>NC_090648.1:124875374-125041084 GCF_040937935.1 Hyperolius riggenbachi | reverse complement strand
CTCTCTCTCTCTCTCTCTCTCTCTCTCTCTCTCTCTCTCTCTTCAATCCAAATCTCTCTCTCTCTCTCTCTCTCTCTCTCTCTCTCTCTCTCTCTCTCAATCCAAATCTCTCTCTCTCTCTCTCTCTCTCTCTCTCTCAATCCAAATCTCTCTCTCTCTCTCTCAATCCAAATCTCTCTCTCTCTCTCTCTCTCTCTCTCTCTCTCAATCCAAATCTCTCTCTCTCTCTCTCTCTCTCTCTCTCAATCCAAATCTCTCTCTCTCTCTCTCTCTCTCTCTCTCTTTGTTAGACAGTAGAGGTAAGCTCATTGGGAAATTTTCCTCTAGTTTTGAAACTTCCATAGATATAACCGTATGCCAGCTCAGAATATTTTCATCATATTGGGGTTGAGAGTGGATTCCATCTGGCTTTCTCTGCAGGAAGCCGCATTTCCCAGGACAGAACTGGAACTTAGAATGGGGCACGTTAGATTTTGAAGTACTGGCAGCTTATTAGCTTTCAGGTATTGTTAGGTATTGTTACCAGCCTTCTACATCAGTCTAACGTAATTTACAGGAAACCTAAAGTTAGAGAAATATGGAGGCTGACACTTATTTCTTACTAAAGTTTACCTGTTGGGTGGCCGCATACGTAGATCGATAGACAGATAGAAGCCTTGGATAGTCCAGAGGCTTCTAATGTCCGTGTTGTCAGGGTTGTTACCACGAGTGATTACCCGTGATTCGAATGAGGCTTAATTGGCGCAGGTGTGCGGCGGGGATACAAGGGGTTATTTACCAATAATTCCTCCTTCCTGCATTCCAAACAGCTTGCACGCACCCTATTGGTCGCGTTGCAAGCCTCACACCGGCGCACTTCCTCCTTCCGGCTTGAAGAAGGAAGTGCGCCATGGTGAGGCTTGCAACGCGACCATTAGGACACAAGCAAACGGTTTGGAACTCAGGGTGGATGCAGACCCACAGAACATATATCTGCCAAGAGCTTGACGGATGTTTTTGTGGCCGCAATCCTCATCATGCAGGAGTATGAAGTACTGACTACGTGAATATGGCCGTACTTGCGCAGTAAGATGAAGTTTCACATCCTTGAGCGGCTCTGTGCTACTGAGCAGGAGCAACTAGACAGTTGCAGTACAGAAGCAATCTTCCAGAGGGTCCTGGGCAGCAGTGGTGGTCTGCAGAAGGATGTGGGAGGCCTCTGGATCCAGCTTTGCTCTTTCAGACTCTAAGATGAAAAACTAAGGAGAATAGATGCTTACCTGGGGCTTCCTCCAACCCCATAAACACGAGTGGGTCCCTCGCCGTCCTCCCGCGGTCTGCTAATCAGCCCTGGTAACTGGCTCAGTCGGGATCAGTCTGGGTCTTCTACTGCACATGTGCATTAGAGCCAAACCTATCGGAGGTGATTACTGAACGGCAGACCACGGGAGGACGGCAAGGGACTCAAGTGTATTTATGGGGCTGGAGGAAGCCCCCGGGTAAGTATCAATTCTTCTTAGCTTTTCATCTCTGAGTCTCTTTAAAGGATACCTGAGTTGACATGAGATAGACTTGTACTGTATGTACAGTGCCTACCACACAAATAACTATGCTGTGTTCCTTCTCTCTCTCTCTCTCTCTCTCTCTCTCTCTCTCTCTGTTAACCACTTGATGACCCAGCCTTTACCCCCCCCTTAAGGACCAGCGTTTTAGCTGATCTGTGCTGGGTGGGCTCTACAGCCCCCAGCACAGATCAAACACCAGGCAGAGCGACCAGATCGCCCCCTTTTTCCCCCACTATGGGGATGATGTGCTGGGGGGGTCTGATCGCTCCTGCCTGCGTGTGGCTGGCGAGGGCACCTCAAAGCCCCCTCCACCGCAGGATTCCTCCCTCCCTTCCCCGGAGATCCGAGGCTGCACAGGAACGGATCTGTCCTGTGCAGCCTCTAACAGGCTCCTGCCTGTCATGTGACAGCGATCCCCGGCCGCTGATTGGCCGGGGATCGCTGGTCTGGTACAACGCTGCTACTGTTAGCAGCGTTGTACAAATGTAAACAAAGCGGATTATTTCCGCTTGTGTTTACATTTAGCCTGCGAGCCGCGATCGGCGGCCCGCAGGCTATTCACAGAGCCCCCCGCCGTGAATTGATAGGAAGCAGCCGCTCGCGCAAGCGGCTGCTTCCTGATTAATTAGCCTGCAGCCGGCGAAGCAGAACTGCGTCGCTGGTCCTGCAGCTGCCACTTTGCTGACGCGCGTTATGAGTGCGCGGTCGGCAAGTGGTTAAACATCAGGTATGTAAGTACTGGACTGAATCAGACTACAGTGTGACCCTCACTGATAAGAAATTACAACTATAAAACACTTTCCTAGCAGAGAATGGCTTCTGAGAGCAGGAAAGGTATAAAAAGGGTCAATAGTCATAGATTTTAGCTCAGGTTTACTGCAATGAATGTGTCATTGAGCAAAAACAATAAAACAGAAAACATGTAAAAAGTAGATTTAAATATAAAATAAAACTGGAATATCTTAAAGTATTTTCTTTTAGGAGGAGGAGAATAGATACTTTCATTAATTTATTTTCACCTGGGGTGTCCTTGCATCTCATTCGTTGTTTAACCGCCTCCTTACTTTAGCCACAGACCCTGAACAAGCATGCAGATCAGGTGGTATCACCTGGTTATTTGCATGCTTGTTTCAGGTGCGTGTCTCAGGCACTACTGCAGCTAAAGAGATCGGCGCTAGCTTAGTGGACCAGAAAACCTCCTAGTGAATATTTCTCCAATCATGGCACCCTCTAAAGCACGAAGAGTTGTGATTGGCCTTATAGAGTGGGCATAGTTAGGGCCTGAATCCACTGCTGCATTTTTAGAAATGCATGCTTTTTTTTTTAAAGCTTTTTAAAATACGTTTAGACGCGTTTTAACAGGTTCAAACGCGCCAAAACACATTCAAACTATTTAAAAAACACGTTTCTATGCGTTTTTAAAATGCAGCAGTGGGCTCAGGCCTTTACTGTGTAACCTATCTGAAGCCTGAAGTTTTGAGAGGGTGCCGTCCACCCAATTACGTTAGCGGAATTTCCCTGTAAGGTTTCCTGCTGGGTCCCCTAAAGTAGACCAGCTCCAAGAGATCAGTAGCAGTGCCAGGCAGCTGGTACAAAGAAATATGGCAATCTATTATTAAAATATGGTTCTTGCTTCAGGTTCCTTTTTAAAGTTCTAGTTTAGCCCTGGGGAGTTAATGCCATCATGAGATTACATTTTTTTTTTTTTTTTTTTTTTTTTTATCTGCAGTCAGCTACAAGCTTTCCGAAAGAAACTGTAAGCTGAAAGAGACTCTGAGATGAGTCTTCTTGCCTTTGTTTTTACTTACCCGGGGCTTCCTCCAGCACCATATGTAAGGATGTGTCCCTCGCCGTCCTCCTGCGATCACCTGTTCAGCCGGAGTCCACTCCCAGTACGCGGCTCAGTCTGACTGAGTGATGTCAGCCGGGGCCTTCTGTACTTGCACATCCATGCTTGTGAGGCTGGAGGAAGCCCCAGGTAAGTTAAAACAAAAAAATAAACTGAGTCCCTTTAAAGGCAACCTAAACTGAAAAATAAGTGCAGTGTAACTTACCTGGGCCTTCTTCCAGACCCCTGCAGTCCTTCTATGCCATCACAGCCTGGCGGTAACAGAGCGCAATATCTGGATGAGCGACAACCCCTGTCTCTGTCCCCCTAGTGTACTAATGTGCCCCCCTTTTGTGCATTGATACATTACCTGTCTTTTGTTGCCCATCTGTCTTTCGGTTCTTCCTCTATTTGCTCCTCACATGCCTCCGGTGTATAGCGCATGTGACGTCATACCCGCCATGCACTAAATGTTGGTGGTGTATGAGGCGCAAATAGAAGAGGAAGAACCGGAAGATAGATGGGCACCGCGCGATGGGTGACACAGTACAGGTAATGTATCATATGTATTTATACAATAGGGGTGGACTTGGATGATTCCCAAGAGATTTCATGCTGAAATTGTTTGGGAATCAGTCTGTGGTGTATGGACATCTGACAGATCTCTCTGGAATCAAATTCGATCAGAGAGAGATTTGTCTCTTGGTCGAATATGCCCATCATCCCTAGATGTATGGCTACCTTTATTCCTTTTCTTCTAAGTTAGCCAATAAATGGTATTATCCGGATTCAACATTTCTTGCTTTTACTGATGGCTAACACGGTACAATACTCCTTTAATCCTATCTTCAGTGATTGTTTTGGACAGCAGCTTAGGTACAAGCCCTGTGCAGACCAGTTGTCTCCCTACTGAGCAGCGTGTTCTGCTCTGAGGTGGTTGAGTGAACAGCCCTCCTTGCAGGAAGTTATCATGGAAATAATAGCAGTTGTGGGACAGCTGTCAGCTGAAGAGGCGGTCAACGTACACACCTTAAATTATTAATGCGAAAAAAATCTAAACAGTACAGCTCTAGTATGTTGCCCACATGCCCACATCTGGGCCGTTGTATGTCTTCTTCTATAATACTGCAGCATTGTCTCATGGGTCGGGGAGTTATATGAAGTGTACAGTAGACATATACAGTTTATGCACACTGTGTGTTGCAACCAGGACTAAATGATATTTAGCTCTATTCACAATACTTCTCATAAATGACTTATCACCTAATCGATAAAAATCTTTCAGCACATTTTACAAGCAAAATAATCACTCAAAGTAAGTTGTTCCTGATTAACTTCATTTCAATATTGGTTTTCTTAACTTAATCATATATTTGTACCCTTTTGTGAGCTTACAATTGTAACATAGATAAGGTGAAAACAGGTGAAAAAGCTTTGTGAACCTTGCCCAATATGTCCAAAAGTGAATCAGTCCTCCAATGCCAATGAAAGGAGGAAAGTGCAGCTCTCTCAGCGGTGGGATTTGACAAACATCTGTATCAGAAAAAGGAGAGCGAAGAATGCCTCTATGGCACTATACCTTTAGTTCAGTTTGCAAATTGCAAAAGAAATGCACGTACAAGATCGCATACATTTGCAAGCATATCTCACATGGCAGATGTCCACTCCTCGGACCACGACCGTGGCCAGCAGGGGACATAAACAAGGGTACGTGGTAGGTCTGGAGTCCAGGCAGGCTCCAGGTGCCAGGTGATGACATTTGCCATTTGCAAACTGAAAGGTATTACACCATAGAGGCACTCTCTTCTCTCTCCTTTTTCTGATACAGGTGTTGAGTCGAAGCTTGGGGAACAGAATCACATACTTAGCTTCCTTCTTCACAAGGGAAACCTTGCTCTTGCATATTAAATATTCGGAAGGGTCCCAATGTTCCAATTTTAATAATGCTGGAAGGAGTGAAGGCAAGACTAAATAATTAACTTCGGCCAGTCTGCGCAAGAGAAGTGCGCCCTTTACGTATTTCTCTCTGGCGGCTGCCAGACAGATGCATAGAGGGCGCACTACTCTTGCGCAGACTGGACGAAGTTACGGGACCGATACCGGCGCTACAGGAGACTGAGCCTGGCGGTGTGGGAGCGATCCATGCAGATGGGGCTGGAGGGAAGCTCCAGGTATGTATAAAACTTTTATTTAAAATCGTCTCTGGTTTCCTTTAACTACTTTGGCCTCCTGGACGTACTAGCTACGCCCAGGAGAACATGTGCACTGCCGCGCGTGCACGCGCACTCCCGGCCCGCGGTTTGCTAGCCAGGCAATCTGTGAATCGGGCTATGGTGCCCGATCACTGATTGCCCCCCCCCCGCCCCCCACCCAGAAAAAACGTCAGTTTCGCATGGAAGCTGAGGTCCTATTTCCCCCGACGTCACTCTAACAAACTCATGTCTGCCATCTTGTGGCCAAAAAGCTAACTGCATGAAAATGCAAAAAAATATTAAAAAAATAGACCAATATGTAAAAAAAAAATTGATTTGCATCCCACCCTCCCAAAAATACCCACATCAAATGTTTAATAATAAAAAAAAAACATTACAATTAAAAAAACACATAAATATTTACCTAAGGGTCTAAACTTTGTAAATATCTATGTAAACATGAAATAATTCTATTTTTTTTTTAATTATAAGCTTGTAAATAGTGATGGATGCAAAACGTAAAAAATGCACTTTTATTTCCAAGTAAAATATTCTCGCCATACATTTTGACAGGGACATAATTTAAACGGTGTAATAACTGGGAGAAATGGGCACATGCGATACGTGAGTTTTAATTGTGGAGGCATGTATTATTTTAAAACTATAATGGCCGAAAACTGAGAAATAATGCATTTTTTCCGTTTTTTCCTTATTCTTCCTGTTAAAATGCATTTACAGTAAAGTGGCTCTTAGCAAAATGTACCCCCCCAAAGAAAGCCTAATTGGTGGCGGAAAAAACGAGACATAGATTAGTTTATTGTGATAAGTAGTGATAAAGTTATAGGCTAACGAATGGGAGGTGAACATTGCTCGGATGAATAAAGTGAAAACGACTGAAGGCTGAAGTGGTTAAGGACCTGCTTAAAGGGAACCTAAACTGAGATGGATATGGAGGTTTCCTTTTAAACAATACAGTTGCTTGGCAATCCTGTTGATCTCTTTGGGTGCAGTGGTGGCTGAATCACACACCTGAAACATGCAGCTAATCCAGTCAGAGCACCTGATCTGCATGCATGTTCAGGGGCTGTGGCTGAAAGTATTAGACACAGGATCAACAGGAGGGTCAGGGAACTGGTATTTTAAAAAGGAAAAAGCCATATTCTTCTCAGTTTAGGTTCCCATTAAACTTGTTAAAGGTGGGAGTGAGCCTAATGGAGTGTTCCAGAGTAGGGGGCCGCTCTTGAGAAATCCTGGAGTCTTGCATGTGAGCAGGTAATGCGTGGGATGGACATCTGTAGTGTTGGTGAAGCAAAGAGCAATAAGAGTATTTCTGTTCTGTGTTTTTTTTTTTTTTTTTTTTTTTTGCTTTAACATTGTAAATGTGTAGCTTGAGTCAGAGAAGAGGATGAGTGCATAGGGAGAGAATCTGTGGTTCAACTTGCATAACGTATGCTTTTTTTTTTTGTGTGATATTGTTTTTCAACGTGGCTCTCTCCTTAGTCACATAAGATGGAATAAAACAATGTGATCATTGTTCTGTCCACAGAAGATGGACAAGGAGATAAGTGTTGTTGCTATAGATAATTGATTTCAGAGGCAATGAGTATTTAGCGTTCAAGTCAGTTGTAACGCCCAACCTTTTACACACATTAGATCACATTAGATCAGAAGCCTGACGGTGCAGGAAATTTTGGTGGCCGATTGGTTATGTGACCACCGCATTGACCACAGTAGTAATTGGGGCTACAGCTGCACCCAAGGGATGTTTTTTGGCACGATGGTGAACGTTGGTGGATGTGAGTCTGTAGGTGTAGATTAGGGTGTACTAGAAGATGGGGTAGGATAGTGCTTGCCTTACAAAGCGGTAGGCATGTGTGTTTAGTTTTAGTTAGCGTTAGGAGTGGGGGTAGGTAGGGGGCAGGGTTAGTGTTAGGCTTAGACAACATTAAGTTAATGTTAGGAATAGATGGAGGGAGGGTTAGTGTGAGAGGAAGGTTAGGAAAAGCGATAATACACCAGGGCTGTAGAGTCGGTACAAAAATCTTCCGACTCCTCAGTTTATGAAACCACGACTCCGGGTACCCAAAATGGCTCCGACTCCTCGACTCAGACTCCTTAGTCTAATACTTAACAGGGCTGTGGATATTGTACAAAAATCACCCGACTCCTCAGTTTATGAAATCAACGACTCCAACTCCGGGTGCCCAAAATTACTCCGACTCCTCGACTCCAACTCTGACTCCACAGCCCTGTAATACACTATTGGTACAATACAGCTATTTTATTATCGTAATTATCCAGCACTCAAGAATGTCGGTGGCACTGCTGATATTCTAGTAGTGGCTACACCCGGGGCCCAAATTTCCCTGTTGCTTTTTTTATGTACCTGAAGACAAGGACCCAGGTCTGATGACTGTAGGCAAAGGAACAAAGCATTTCAAGAGCCTTTGTTCATGTTCTCAGTCAGGAATAATATGTCATTTCTTGGCCCTGTGTCAGCCATGCACTACCATATAATTGCATTGGGAATATGTGATGGCTGCTAAAAGTGAGTTAAAATTTTCCAGTAAACTGCTGGGAATAGTGTGTGTGTGTGCGCTTCCCCCCCCCCCCCCCCCCCCCAGTAGCTATGAGTGAACAATGACAGCTTGGATCTCAGCATGTATGATGGGACAGCTTCTGTTGTAAGGGGCCCAATAATGAAAATCTGCCTTGTCTAATCAGGTAGTAGGGGGACAGGACATGATTGACATCTGCATTATCTTTGTAGTACAAAGCTAGTAGCGACAGTAGAACGATCAATATTAGATCAGACCTCAACTGCGATTTCCTTAACTATTGAATGGTGCAAGGTGGCAAGCAACTAAAGTGACTGCAATCTGGTAGGTACCCATTGATTTTTCGGTTTAATAGCTTATGGCAGCTTTTAGGCATTCATCTGCACACATTGTTCTAAATGGCCTTATGTTGCAGCCATTATAGCCCAGATCCACTGTTTTTTTTTTTTTTGTTTTTTTTCTCTCCTGTGGCTCCCCCAAATAACATTAAGAGGAACCACCCCTGACCATTCAACCCCTTCCCCCATACTTTCCTGTAGGGTAATGTTATGCTCTTCTACGTGAAGTGCACAAACTTCTTCCCTCAGCTTCTGCCTGCTTAGTTTTTGCCCTGCCCTCTGGGTTGTTCCTATTGGGGATGCTCAATGACATGAAAAATAATTGCAGGTTGATGTAGGACTATGCAAATATATGTTGGTTGAAAATGGGCCAATACATTTTCTCCTTGGGGGAATTTTGTTAATTTTCAAGCTGCATAAATTTGCATTATCTGCATCAACTTAGAATCATTTGCATCTCATAGATCGTCCCTATTGCCTAATAGTGGTAGTCAGAATAAGCTGCAGGCCATCTCCCTCTTCACCATGCTGTGGTATCTAAAATCATTTTTTAGAGGGTTTCCAGACTTCTACTTACAATAGAGATCGATCCCAATATAACAAGTCCAACCGCATTCTAGTAAGTTGAAGACAGTAGTTTTTAAATAAATGCAGATGGGGTATGGAAGATTAAGGAATTGCTGTAATCTAGGTGAATCATTTAGAAAAGGAGGCACATGGGATAGAAAACAAGACACATGGGATGCGCTTAATCTACTATTCATGGTATGCAAAGGTATAATTTGAAAAAAATATTAATCTACATACCAAGAAAAGTAGGTGAAGGAAGCAAACAATGGATCTACGAAGAACCCATGCAGGGAAACTCGCTGAGTGGAGAAGCTTAGAGAATCAATTTTTTTTATCCAAATAAACCTCAAGGCTGGTGCACACCTAAAAGCACTAGCAGAATCGCAAATCCTAGGTTTTTTTTTTTTTTTTTTTTTTTTTTTTTTTACAGAGTGAGATGATTCTACAGTCATTTTAAACTTATTTGCTTAGGTGCATGGCACAAAAATGCCACATCCCGTCATAGAAGCAGTGAAAGCGCTACGGGACTATCACATTGATTTGTGGTCCCAATGCAGTAGCACACTGCATGCAAGTGTGTTAATGGTATGATGGGAGTTTACCACATACATGAGGCATACTTTCATTGTACTGTATGCCTCACCGGTCGCCCCGAAGCATTATCATGCGGTGTGACCTGTCACGGGTTTGTTGCGCTGCAAATGCAAAAGAATCGCACCACAATCGACTGTTTAAAGCCTGGAAGGAGCCTCACAATGCATTGGACCTTGAGTGGCTTTATATATGGAGTACCCCGTTTTAAATTTGGTTATGGTCCCGAGTTGGTGAAAGGGCACAACATTAATGTGTAATGTCTATGGCAAGGAATCAACAGTCAAATTAAAAAAGAATGATCAAATCTGCAGGTAATCAATTTCCAAAAGCATTCCTTATAAGTCAATCAAAAGTATTGATTGGACCGAATGTAAGACTTAGCTTGGGCAGGGCAGGAGCTGTGGCCAGTCATCGTCCCATAGCGTTGCTCTGCATCGAGCAGTGCACCGCTGCGGTTCAGTTCTGTTACTAAGGGCCTAAGCCCACTACTGTGTTTTTAGAAAGGCATGTTTTTTTTAAGCGTTTTAAAACTTTCAAATGCGTCAAAACGCATTTTGAAACACTTAAACGCATGCATTTCTATGCATTTTTTAAAATGCAGCAGTGGGCTCAGGCCCTAATAGATTCCCTGCTGGCGTCTATTGAATCTAAGTGCAGTGTGTAGTAGAAATCTATTCCTCTCTAAATTGTTCCCTAGAACCTAGGTTCTCAACATGTGGTACGCGTACCCCAGGGGGTACTTCTGATGGGTCCAGGGGGTACTCGGGCTTGATATACTTAACCAAGAATAACAAATTTAGAGATTTAGAAAATTATAATTCTTATTTAAACAACATCAAATTAGTATTTTAGCTACTTAAAAGCAATAATAAATGCTTGCACATTGTTTAGAACCAATTATCATGTACTACGATTAAATATATATTTGTCAAGGGGTACTTGTGATCATGATTACTATGCTAGGGGGTACTCGATGAGTACAGGGTTTTAAAAGGGGTACACACTTATAAAATGTTGAGAAACACTGCCCTAGAAGATACGATTGTTTTGGCACATCAGGTGGCAATCTATAAGTGTATAGGTACCGTTAGACATGTCTGTTTGAAATAAAAGATAACACCCCACCCGCAATGAACATGCCAAAACCCTTTATAAATTAACTTTAGCAACGCTTCTTTGTGTGGATGTGAGGATTAATAGCAACTCGTCTCTTTAGAGAGAATCAGTCAATTTATTTTCGCCAAGCTCGACTGGGTCGTGCCCGGAATTGGTCTTGGCACAAAAACAGGGCTTAAGAAATCGGAAAGGACACACACTAGAGATAACAAAGATAACTGGGTAGCATACATCAAGCAAAACCAATACAGTAATTACATACGAAAAACATTTCCACAAGGAAATGTGGGGTTTCAGCAGTGCAGACATGCTTAAAGGACGGTTCTGGCTAGTAGTAGGAGATCGTTCTAAGGAGAGGGGAAGGTGGTGATGGTAGTGGGAGATGGGAGTTGGTCGAGAGAGTTCAGTGATTTGACCGCTAAGGGGAAGAAGCTGTTCCTGTGCCTTGAGGTCCTGGTGTAGATGGACCGATACCTCTGGCCTGAACGGAGCTGCCTGAAAAGTGGGAGCCTGGGTGTGAGGTATCATACGCGATTTGCAAAACTTTGGAGTGCAGTCTGGTGTTGTAGAGGAGGTCCAGAGGGGGGGGGGAGAGGTTTTCCGATGATTCTCTCCGCTGAACTGATGACCCTTTTGTAGTTTGTGTCTGTCGCCGGCAGAGGAGCCAGCGTACCAGACCAAGATAGAACAGATTCAATTGTATAGCATTACATATGAGAATAGTTCTGGCCAAGAAATGACAAATGTGGAGAAGATTGGAAGCCCATAAATCCAGCCACTGCTGATTGGGGTAATGATGGGGGATGAGTCTGATACCGTCTCAGACTTACCAAGTCCTTAAAGTTGATCTGTACATTTATGCCTAACCTAAGACTGAACTGTTTTTACATTTTTGTATAGACCGTGGAAAGTTTAGAACCTCTGTTAATTTGTTCGGACTGTTTGGTTCCCTCCCCCACTCCCCCCCCCCCCCCCATTGGGGAAGAATTATGCCAAGTCCTGACTAGACATTAGCATTTTTTTCTAAAGGAAGCAGAATTAACATGGGCTGAACCTGAACTTCACACAGGGCTAATCTGTTCTGGAAAGTAATTTTATCTGAGAGATTTCAGATATCAATCATTAACATCGAGTCTGATTAGGCAAATGCAAAATTCCAGTTCAGCCCAGGGAGTTTGGCAAGTCAGAACCAAGATAACATCTCTATTGTTGGCCAGAAAGCACCATCAATGTTAAAGAGCAATGACACGTCTCCTAAAATGTTGATGTGACCTATATCAGTGCATTTTAGGGCCTGTTTCCACTACACGCAGATTGGATGCAGAAAAATTGACCAATGAATGTCTATGGACCTGTTTTCACGAAACGCAATTTTTCTGATGCAGATTATCCCATAGGCATTCATTGGAGTCAGTTTTTCTGCATCCAATCTGCATGTAGTGGAAACAGGCCCTTAATGTTTTTAAAATATATTCCTAATTTCAGGCTAGAGGTCCTTCAACTTTGTAAGGGTTTGTTCACTCTTGTCTGCACACCACATCACTACTGTCCAGGCTTTTGTACAAATTCTGTAGATCCATAAATAGTGCAAAAATAAGTCCAGCTGGCAAAAAAGGACATCACAACCGGTGGGGCATTGCTTAGCAGTGTGCCCTACAGTGTTGTCGAGTCGGTACAAAAATCATCCAACTCGGACTCCTCAGTTTATGAAATCACCAACCCTAGGTACCCAAAATGCCTCCGACTCCTCGACTCCGACTCCTTAGTCTAATACTTATTAGGGCTGTGGATTTGGTACAAAAATAATTTAACTCTGACTCCTCAGTTTATGAAACCTCCAACTCTGACTCCAGGTACCCAAAATTGCTCCAACTCAGACTCCACAATCCTGGTGCTCTACAGTGCTTATAGTGTGAAAGAGCCGTATGGCTCATTACAGTGGAACGGAAAGTTAAAGCAGTGCATCACCTGCTGATAAGAGCAGGAATGGCTAATAAGGTACCCACACACTATGCAATGTCCCTAATGGATTAGACATTAGATTCTGCAGTGGTGTGATCAATATTGTTGAAGACTTCTGTTGAGATCTAATTTAATGTCTACTGTTATAGAACTGGTAAGCCTCATACACAAGTACCAGGACTGCCACCCAAGAGGGATGTGGACTTAATCACTCGGGCGACAGTGCAGGGCCGAAACTGTACAGACCCGTCACTAGCCTCTAGGCTAGTTCACAGCAGTTGCCCAATTTACATATACCGGTAGTTAAAAAAAAATTTGACCATTGCCATTCCAGCATGGTGGACATAGATGAGTTACTTTGGCTTTGTTTTACCAGATGTCTGAGTGAGCAGTCTTTGCTACACCACTTACAATCTGTGTAGCCTAAGGTTTCGTGCACATGCTAGCTGGTTCATGGCCAGTTACAGCAGGCCAAGAATTTAGTATGTGTAGAGGCCCCAATATGTTGGCGGAGGCCCTACGGGTCCTGTAGGCTAGTGAAGCGCCTGTACAGCACTCCACCCTGAGCTGTTTCTCAAGGGATAGAGTCCGGATACCAGCGGGTGATAGTCTTGTCCATGTGTACGACACTTAAAGAGAAACTTCAGCCTAAACAAACATACTGTCATTAAGTTACATTAGTTATGTTAATTAAAATTTATAGGTTTTAAAAGAACAGGCAAATGTTTGTGATTTATGAGTGCAGCCATGTTTTTGGTTGAAAGGAGATGATGGAGTATGAGACACAGTTCCAACTGTCCTGTGTCCTGATCACCCCTCCCAGTTGCTAGGCAATGAGAAAATCATTAGAAATCCCATCATGCTTTGCACAGCATCAGTGGAAAAATGCCCAGGCAGTTTTCTTTGATGGGGCAGAGCTTAGCTTCTGTGCAGCTAAAAATGAGACTTTGGTAAGAAAAACAAAGTTCTGATGCTGTGAAACTGTTAAAGAAACACCAAGGCTTTTCAGTGCTGCAGAGTAGATTTTTAGTCTGGAGGTTCACTTTAAGCGGTTATTGTCTCACACAAAGCTGTTCAGGCTGGACCTCCATACAAGGCAGTGAGGACAGCTTTAACTTCAATTCATATTGCAAAAGTCTTATGCTGCAATTGAAAATATTTATTGTTGAACTGCAAGTGAGGTGATGCAAATTATTTTTAAATATTTGAAAAAGCTGGACTAGTGTAAGTGCCTTCCTTTTCCTGAAGTGATAGCAGAGAGGAGAATGTCAGTTACAGGCCCCGCACACCTAATCCTCCTGTCCTTTGATGTATTGTGAAGGCTGATTGTATTTGGCTGATGTATCAGTACTCGCCAGGTGACAGTGAACAGTAAGGAAGGGTGAAGCGTCAGCCATGCATTGTATGATTAGCGCACATAGCTGCAGTCTGTTAAACATGTAATCCTTTTGTTGTAGGTTACTGAGCCATATAGTGGGTTGGTCCGTGAAGAGATGAACATCATTCAGGGTGCCTTGGAGTTGCGCACAAAGACAGTGGAAGATGTGATGACCAAAGTGGAAGACTGTTTTATGCTTCCCAACGATGCCATATTGGACTTTAACACGATGTCCAGCATCATGGAGAGTGGCTACACCCGTATTCCTGTCTATGAAAATGAGCGCTCCAACATTGTGGATATCCTCTATGTCAAAGACTTGGCCTTTGTAGACCCAGATGACTGCACCACTCTCAGCACTATTACCCGCTTCTACAGTCACCCTGTCCACTTTGTGTTCAGTGACACCAAACTGGATGCTGTGCTGGAGGAGTTCAAGAAGGGTGAGTGTCATCAGAAGCATGACAAGTTCTGTGTCACGGCTTTCATAAACTTCTCTTAATTTCTCACAGCTGCATGCGTAGCATTTGGACAGTTTCACCTAATGCTTCATGACATTTTCATATCCTGTATTCAATCATTGATTAATATTCACCTCTAAGCTGTAGATTGGCTGGAACCAGTTTTGCTTGTTAACTCCCTCTCTGGTCCAGCTGATTACATCTAAGAATAACTCCCTAAGTTATGGAAGATATCGCTATCCCTGATTTAAAAATGTCACTTGTGTGACTGTTGTGCTGCCTCCAGTTGAAACAAGTGTGCACACCTGACTGTTGTGTGGTCTCCAGTTGGAACAAGTTTGCACACCCAGGATTCTGAATTTACTGGTTCCATGCTTGTTCCAATAACTTACAACTCCTGAAGACAAAAGAGCATGACATCAAGGCAATTTAGCCATTTTCAAAATTAAGGTATAAAGATAACTGCTATTCTTCTCAGGAGAGGTATCCCTTAAAGTCTACTTAAAACTAACCTAAACCTTAAAGGGCAACTGTAACGAGAGGGATATGGAGGCTGCCATATTTATTTGCTTTTAAGAAGTACCAGTTGCCTGGCAGCCCTGCTGATCCTCTGCCTCAAATACTTTAGCCATAGACCCCAAACACAAGCATGCATCAGATCAGGTGTTTCTGACATTGTCAGATCTGACAAGAATAGCTGCATGCTTGTTTCTGGTGGTATTCAGATACTACCACAGCCAAGTAGACCAAGATGGCTGCCAGGCAACTGGTATTGTTTAAAAGGAAATAAAGATGGCAGCCTCCATATCACTCACTTCAGTTGTCTTTTAAAAATACCTCAGAAGAAGGAAGTGTCTGGATCCTCCAGAGGTGTTCCATGTCCTCTTTGCCCCCACTGCTGCTGCTCAGGACTCTCTCTTGAAGTTCACGCCCACGCTCCTTTTCATTTACAAGCACGACCGTGGTACACCTGCATGATTACGCATGCCCCTGCACAAGAGCATGGGTTACTTCCCAAATGCTTCCATAGCTCCGCAATGTCCATGCATGAAGTGTTATATTTGGTGGTCAACCAGTTGACTTTCCCACTGAGGTGAGAGCACCCAAGAGCACTGGGTCGAAGTGACCATGGGTCTTCACTAAAACTCCCCACAAGTGACAATTGATTTAGCTGCCTAGTGCCCTCCAGGTCGCATTCAAGGGGAACTCTTTAACAGTGGTAGAGAGAACAGGTGATGCCACTATTAGGAGAGTACTTGTAGTCTGAAGCAGATCCGGGTCAAGAGGCAGGATTCATAAAGTTCAGTCATGAACGGATAACCATATGACTTGGGGCAGACAGCAAGACAAGATCAAGCCAAGGTCGATACAGAGGGATGCAGAGCAGGAATGGTCAAACAAGCTGAGTCACCATCAAAGGCCAATCAGATTAGAAACAAAACTGGGGGCCATATGCAATTCAGTTTTTCACCAGAGCTTTCTTCTAGGAGATAATTTTTCATCTTCAATTTAAAATAACTTTCCAGCACTTTTCAACTACAAAAGTACCAACAAGTAGGTGAAAAAGTGATATTCTAATTATTTTAACTATTTTCTTTCTGGTGGCTTAAAAGGCATTTTATTAACAAGTTTAAAAATGTCACCTAGGAGAAAACTCAAGAGAAAAGGTGAATTGCATATGAGCCTGGGTCACTAATGTTTACTAAAGCACAAAAAGGTATCAGCTGGGAGCCTCCTTGTAGGATGCCTTTTATAGGCCAGGCCAAACTGAATTGGCACGCAAGTTCGCACATGGACATGAATGGCAAGTCCCATGCATGCGTACCTTAACCACTTCTCTACCACGGGGTTTTTCACCTAAAAACCACAGCAATTTTCACATTTAAAGGAGGCAAGGGTTAATGGGGGTATAATTTATTTAAAAAAAACCTCACTGATGCTGATCAGTCACTAATGCTGTGTTAGTTATCCGAGATCCTCTCAGGAGTGATCTCAGTAACTGTAACAGCATAGTGACTGATACAATGTTTACACACATTCTGCATGAATAAGCACTGTCATTGGCTTTGTGAACACATGTTCACATCAGCCAATCACAGACCAGCGGGTGCCCGACGCGTATGCACGTCCGCATGCACGCGGACGCGATCGCGCACAGCAGGAAAATAAACAGGAGTTGCCTATCTACGCCCCTGTGACTCAGGTGAATTTTAAAGGGGCGTAGATAAGCGTGGCAGAGGTTGTTAAAGGGAACCTTAACTGAGAAGGATATGGATGTTTCCTGTTAAACAATACCAGTTGCCTGGCAGTCCAGCTGATCTCTGTGGCTGAAGTAGTGGCTGAATCACACCCTGAAACAAGCATGCAGCTAATCCAGTCTGACTTCAGTCAGAGCACCTGATCTGCATGCTTGTTCAGGGGCTGTGGCTAAAAGTATTAGAGACACAGGCTCAGCAGGCAATTCAGGCAACTGGTATTATTTTAAAAGGAAAAATCCATGTCCTTCTCAGTTTAGGTTCCCTTTAAGTGGTTAAACTCTGTGTATGCGTGCGAGCTCATGCCCCTAATCAAAGGATATAACCTGCTAGTGGCACATAGCGTGTCACGCAGCCATTCCAGCATCACAGAAGCCGAGCAATTCAGACAAGTGACAACTAACTGAGACCGACAGAGGAGCTTGCAGTTGCTATCACATTTCTGACAAGCTTGCATCAATAGTGGGGGCCAGGAGGATGTGGGGAGCCTCTGCAGGATTCAGGTAAGTATTTTTATTGCACTTTTCTCTGTTACACTTTAAAAGCCCCGTCCAGGAATACAATTAATATTCCACAGTCCAAATCGCACCCCCTGTATTCGGAACCAGCCTCCTCTATTGAGTACAAGAAGTAAGAGGTTGAGTGACAGCTTGGCCAGGACTTTACCCATGTCCTTATTGGAAGGGTTGGAGTAACAGTGATGGACAAATGACCATGGCTAGTTTTTTTGTTTTCTTTTTTGAAATAAACTTGCACTTTTATTGCTCGTATAGTGGGAGTGTGGTTGTTTAAATTTTATGTGGACAGGTTTTAACGTGAACCCTTATTGTGAAATTGGAAGGGGGGGGGGGGGGGGTAGAGGGGGGCCGGTTCATTAACTTTCTTACATTCTTGAATAGTTTTAAGTTGGACTGTTGACATTCAAGTATCTACACAGTTTGGGTCCTGGATACATGCAGGACTTACTGAATCTGCACCACACCTCTCACAACTTCAGATCAGCAGGATCCATAAACTTGGTTACTTTCTGAGTGCACCTGAAAACCTTTGGAGCCAGAGCTTCTGTCATGCTGCCCCTACCCTTTGGAACTCCCTACCACACCCAGTAAAGATAGCACTATCCCTCAGTTATTCAAATCTAGACTGAAAAGCTACATGTTTAGCCTGGCATTTTGCATACTTGTAAAATTCTTCCTGTGTACCACAATTTACCTATCAATCAATTACTGGTCTGAGCCACACTTATGCATTTTGTTCTATGGGAGAAAAGCACTTTACAAATGTTGTTTTTTTGTTGTCTTTTCTTTGACTTCAGATTCCCTTTCTTGCTCCTTCTTAACACGCTTTTTATCCTTCAAGTACCTCTGAACTTTTTCTGTTGTATATGTGAGGCTGTGACATATGTCACAGCACCATCCTTTTTGTATAGTGCCCGCTGCGGTCCTTGTTCTGCTCAGATGAATTATTTGACTGGTTTAGAATGTCAGTTATGGGCAGGGAGGAACTGGCATTTCTCCTAACAATGCCTCTTCCTCCCTAGGCCACGCCCACTTGAACAACCCCTCCTACTTAATTTTTAATAGCCTGTTTAAAAAAAAAAATCACTGCACAACACTCCTACTCCAGGTTTCCTTTGCCACCCCTTCTGTCCTTTTGGCTTTGCTGTTCTGCCACAGTGTCCTCTTGTATATGCGGATGCAACTTCACAGCAATGGAGATGACTCGGTAGTACTTCAGGTGTACTCCCCAGTCAGCACCGTTGTTGTCAAGATGGCGGCATTTACTAAAAGAAACTGGCGGAACGGGAGAGCTGACAGGATGACAGAAGCGGCGATGGGAACCCGGAATAGGTGAATTATGCGGTGGCTTTTTTTTTTTTTTTTTTTTTTTTTTTTTTTTTATGCGCCATTAAACCGCACGTCAGAAGTACTAACATCACAAATAGCTGTTACATTGACAGCCCCAGCCTGGAGGTTAAAGAGGAACGCTAGTGAAAATAATGTAATAAAAATTGCTTCATTTTTACAATAATTATGTATAAATGATTTAGTCAGTGTTTGCCCATTGTAAAATCTTTCCTCTCCCTGATTTACATTCAGACATTTATCACATGGTGACATTTTTACTGCTGGCAAGTGATGTTACTGGAAGGAGATGCTGCTTTCTTTTTTGGCAGATGGAAACCGCTGTTTCCCACAATGCAACAAGTTTCCCACAGTGTGATGTCAGGACCTCAGAGCTATGAGGTGCTGACGTCACACTGTGGGAGGGGTTTCACCACAAAATCAGCCATACAGAACCCCTTGATGATCCAATTGAGAAAAGGAAAAGATTTCTCCTGGGAAAGGGGGTATCGGCTACTGATTGGGATGAAGTTCAATTCTTGGTTACAGTTTCTAAATACAGAAAATCTCACTTTTTACCGCATGTTATAGTTTGTGGTATAAGGTATTTACCTCACAAATTTGGGAGTTTACCTCACTAGTTGGTAATTTTTAATTGACGTGACAAAATGTTCGGTAAAATCAGCTGTTTCCTGCTATGCCTCATAGGCCTTAAAGATAAATCGAATTTAAACCGAAATTGTGATCACCAAGATCACAACTTCGGAATCGTCAAAGCGGCAATTATCACGATCACGTAATTTCCACATGGGGAAGTTTGAAGAAGTGGCATCAAACTTTCCCAAAGTCCCAGCGCGTGCAGCCCGCAGTGTTGGACATACCTTCCGCATGAGTTGAAACGCTGTCCTTGGTCTATCATCATCTGCCGGCTCTTGTGCTTGGCAAAACTCCGTGTCACATGACATACAGGAAGTACTCTGTGCATTAGAGCCTACAGGAGGCAAGGTGGATAGACTGGCATTGCCAGACTCGTGCTTGAAGCCATAATCAGAACTGATGCAGCTTGGGGAGACAGAGGAGGCACAGAAGCACAAAGGGGGCAAGAGAAAGACCCAGAGGAGGCATAAAGAGGCAAAGGGGGCACAAAGACAGGGGGACAGAGGGGGAACAAACAGGCAAAGAGTGGGAACAAAGCTTGATTTGAAGGAAATCGTGAATCTAATCGAAATTGCAATTTCAGACAAATCGCTCAATTAAATATCTTCCTAAAATCATTCAGGCCTAATGCCTCATGCAGTAGTGCTTTGTGAATTGAGCCCAATATCATTGCTGGTGTCTCAGTGATGCCATTAATTCTAAGGCCTCTGATCTGTAGTACTTTATCGTGGACACCACAGTGCTGGCTGTGTAGGATTGCTGGATGCCTCAGATGCTTGCCTTGAATGAATGGCTTATGTACTGCAGCATAATGCAATCCTAGCTAGTAACAGAGGTGGTATCCTCACTGGGACTTCAGCTCACAGCTCTTGGATGACCTTGTACCATTTGTCATGGGGCTCTTTGTATGAGACTTGCATTCATTCATTATATATCTGCTGAGACAGTAACGGCATATTCTGTTTTTATTATGCGAGTAGCAATACACTCGCTTTATCTAATTCTAAAAATAAATGTCTGCCTTTTGTGGGGTGACAGCAGTTGGCTAGATTGCTCTCAGACAGGTTTCCTAACTAATAAGGGACATCATTGTTTGGTCTGATGCAGGCATGTGACCTTGTGTACGCAGCGGAGCTGGCATTAATATAGCCCCCTTCCCCCTCAACGTCCTCCTGGCCCAAAAGTCATTTCTAATTTCTGCCTGAGCTATTTAATGAAGGGGATATAGGGGAGATCTGGAAGTATGTAATTACCTTTCATTGCGTAATAACCTGCCTGGCACTCTGTACCCAGTTTATATCCTGCACACACACAGCACACATTGTATTTTTGTCATCCGAGAGCATTGCTCAATTGTCACTTTAATTATCTCTGTATTTGTTTTCTGTAATAACTGGCGTTTGGGTGGTGCCAATGGAGCAATTTTCCCATAGACGGGATAAGCTGACCCGGGCAAGTCATAACTCCAGAAAGGAGCTCTATTTGGGAGGCCAAAAACACTGAGGGGGCTGTCATTCCCAACCTCACGTGTCCTCCAAGTGTCTTACATCCTCTGAAATGTACGAGACACTACATTAAGCCAAATATGAAAAAGTAGTGTGATAAGTGCCAAACTGGTAACATTAATTGACCTGAGTTTAAAGTCTGACAGCGCTATCTGTATCATTTAAATACCCACATTGCACTAATACAGTGATGTGAAAAACTATTTGCCCCCTTCCTGATTTCCTATTCTTTTGCATGTTTGTCACACTTAAATGTTTCTGCTCATCAAAAACCGTAAACTATTAGTTAAAGATAACATAATTGAACACAAAATGCAGTTTTAAATGATGGTTTTTATTATTTAGTGAGAAAAAAAAACAACTCCAAATCTACATGGCCCTGTGTGAAAAAGTGATTGCCCCCTTGTTAAAAAATAACTTAACTGTGGTCTATCACACTTGAGTTCAATTTCTGTAGTCACCCCCAGGCCTGGTTACTGCCACACCTGTTTCAATCAAGAAATCACTTAAATAGGAGCTATCTGACACAGAGAAGTAGACCAAAAGCACCTCAAAAGCTAGACATCGTGCCAAGATCCAAAAAAATTCAGGAACAAATGAGAACAAGTCATCAAGGAGGGACAAGTCATCTAGGAGGAGAGAAAGATGGGGGACAGATTTTCAGGGGTAGCCAGGAACTTTCTCAGCACCAAAGAGGAGGCTCAGCCAATATAAGTATACAAATTGTCCTTGACACTTGGAGTGAGGAAGATATTTGTGATCTCATCCAAAGTCTCCGCCCTACTACTTGAGACCTGGATCGTGGTCCAACTGGTTCCTTAATGCAGTGCTATGAGCTGATCAGACCAGCACTACACAAAATAACTTGGTTCTTCTTGCAAAGCAGGCTATACCCAGAGGCACTAAAGAAATAAATCATAAAAGCCCTCTTGAAGAAACTGTCACAGAACTGTGGCTAACTATTCCTGTCAAAAAATCCAAAAGGCAGTCGCCAACCAGCTAAAAGCCAGGCTTACAGTGGACATATTTGATACCTTTCTGTTAGGATTCAGGAAAAGGCACAGCACTGAAACGGCACTAGTCTAGGTACTAAATGATCTACTTACAGCAAAATACAAGGGTGAATGCTTAATTCGGATTCTTGACGTGTTTG
Organism: Hyperolius riggenbachi; assembly: GCF_040937935.1. NCBI lineage: Eukaryota > Metazoa > Chordata > Amphibia > Anura > Hyperoliidae > Hyperolius > Hyperolius riggenbachi. The sequence continues at coordinate 125,019,129 of NC_090648.1, read as the reverse complement.
CAGCTTTTCATACCGTTGATCATGGAATATTAATCCAACAATTAAAGGAATACTGCGGCCTAATTGATGCCGTGTTCAGTCCTTTGTGTCGGACATGACACAGCAAGTGTGCCTGGGCACCCACTATTCTAATCCAGTGCCACTTGGCTATGGAGTCCCACTGGGTTCTGTGCTATCACCATTACTCTTTGCAGTTTACATGCTCTCAGTGTGCAAAATAGTCCAGACCTATGGCCTAGGATACCATTGTTACACAGACGGCACACAACTGTATCTGTCCTTCAAGCCTTACACACGACCCATCAGCATCCATCAATACCTGTCTAGTGCAGTGATCTGCAAACTTGGCTCTCCAGCTGTTAAAGGGGCACTATGGTTAAATAACTGGTTATGTCATTTAATATAAAATATGTGCAAGTGTAGCAATGTTTAACACATATATTGTGGCAGAAAAAAAGTCTATTTTAATATTACATTACCCTTAGTTACAGATGAGTGGCGTCAGCAGAGGAAATTATCTGACGCCAAATCAGCACATACCATTGTGCAGTAGGAGGCAGCTTATCAGCTGTTTGAGCTGCTGTTTTAATCCCCCCTTTGATATTTCAAGAGAGGATTCCTCCAACTCCTATAACGGCTCACTCTCGCTCACTCGTGCAGTTTTATTACTCATCTCAGCCGCCGTACGTCTCAGGACTTTGACATACGGCTCTGATGAAAAAATGCTCCTGGCTGAGGCATCCCAGCTGGCTCAGGAACGGACACGTTGTCCGTTGCTGTGGAGACCAGCTCTCTGAGCTGTATCTGTGTCCTGCATTCTTTTCATCAGAGCCGTATGTCAAAGTCCTGAGACGTACGGCGGCTGAGATGAGTAATAAAACTGCATGAGTGAGCGAGTGAGCCGTTATAGGAGTTGGAGGAGTCCTCTCACAAAACATCAAAGGGGGGATTAAAACAGCAGCTCAAACAGCTGATAAGCTGCCTCCTACTGCACAATGGTATGTGCTGATTTGGCGTCAGATAATTTCCTCTGCTGACGCCACTCATCTGTAACTAAGGGTAATGTAATATTGAAATAGACTTTTTTTCTGCCACAATTTATGTGTTAAACATTGCTACACTTGCACATATTTTATATTAAATGACATTATAACCAGTTATTTAACCATAGTGCCCCTTTAAGGAACTACAAGTCCCACAATGCATTTGCCTTTGTGAATCATGACTGTGGCTGTCAGACTCCTGTAATGCATTGTGGGACTTGTAGTTCCTTAACAGCTTGAGAGCCAAGTTTGCAGATCACTGGTCTAGTGGAATTACAAAACTGGATGAACACCAGCTGGTTGAGGCTGAACTCTAACAAAACAGATGTTTGTTCTAGGCGATCCACATATGATGGAAAACCTCTCCCCACTTAAAACGAGCAATTGGGGAGAAGCCATGAAGTATAAACACTGGGTATAACCCGGGGGTTATCCTGGGTAGAAAACTAATACTCAGACATATCCTCATTCTTCCATCTGAGAAATATAGCGTAAATTAAACCCCTAATCCCAGCTGAAGACCTACCTACTCTAGTTCATACAATTGTATCCTCAGACCTGGACTTACTGCAATGCCCTTTTCATAGGATCCCCAGAAAAAGTTCTGTGCCCCTTACAACTAGTACGGAATGCAGCAGCCAGACTCCAAGCCAATGCCAACCCCCTGCCCGCAGCTCACCCCAGTAGTGCAAACTCTTCACTGGTTGCCAGTAAAATGGAGAATTACGGTAATTTTAGGATCTGCCTGTTGACATTCAAGGAGCTAAACCACAATGGGACCCAGTGTTCTCCCCAGGCTCTTTTAGCTGGGTGCTCCACCCGCCTCATTTTGGTGAGCACCCGGCTGTCATTTGGCTCTCCTCCCCATCCTCCTCCTCCTGTGGTACAAGCAGAATTGCGCCAGCACTGCATTCCCCCCCCCCCCCGGGTACTTTTTTTCATGCCACCCGGGTGGAAAAAAACATTCTGGGGAGAACACTGGGTACCCAAATACATAGCGGATCTATTTGAACATATAGCCCCTCTACAGACCCTCCGCTCTGCAAATAACATTGTTTGGTTATTCCCAGGATCCTCTTAAAGGGACTCAGAGCTGAACTAAAGGAAACTATATACATACCTGGGGCTTCCTCCAGCCCCATGCACAGGGATCGCTCCCACACCGCCATCCTCCTCTGCTTGCATTTCCGATACCGGGTCCCTGCACTTTTGTCAGTTGGGGCCAGTCTACGCCGGAGAAGTGCGCTATTTGCGTCTCTCTCCAGCATACCTGGGCCCTGCCAGGTAAGTATAAAACATTTTTTAATTCAGCTCTGAGTCCCTTTAAACATTTGGTGCTCGGGCCTTTTCCCATGCAGCCCCTACTCTATGGAACTCACTTTCACAATCGGTGCAAGAGGCCCCATCTTTGGACAGATTTAAGAAAAAGCTAAAAACTCTCTCTTCCTAAGCCTTTGAGGGCTATCAATAGGCTTGTTCCTGGGCCTTTTTTTTCATTAGTTTCTCTTTAAGCTATCCGTTTTTCTATCCATTTTTTATGGAATGTATTGGAGGATGTTAAAGCTAATATCTTTGCATCTTTTTATTCATCATATTTGTTTTGGTCTCCTAGGAAAGTCCCACCTGGCCATTGTACAGAAGGTGAACAGTGAAGGAGAGGGAGATCCATTCTACGAGGTGATGGGCCTGGTAACCCTTGAAGATGTCATTGAAGAAATTATCAAGTCTGAGATTCTGGATGAATCAGATCTTTACAGTATGTTCCTTGTTGATGCCAGTGCTGACACTGCTAATCTATAGATCTTCAGAGATATTAGATTTTACTCATGCAAAAGGCACTTTAGGTGTCAGTGGTTTTGGTTTTTCTGTTCATATAATCGAAAAACACGTGCTTTAATACCTAGGTATCTTGTCTCTAAAATGTTAGAGGCAGATTCATTGGATTGGCATTTCGAGTGGTCTTGAATGTGTATTGTTTGCAATGTACATTCAATTTAGAATAAAGTATTGCTACTTGGGGTGGATGGGGGCAAGAGCTTAAAGTTATCCGGCTTAGGCCTGAGACGCACTGCGAGCACTTTTCTGATTGTCTGAGCGTTTTTTTTGTTTTTTTTTAAATGCTCCCATTGACTTGCATTAAAATCATGATTTTTCCACGGTTTTAATGCAAGTCAAGGGGAGCGGTTTAGAAAAAAATAAAAATGCTCTGACAGCACTGTCAGGAAAGCGCTCTAATATGCACACCTAATACTGCAGAAGCAACCAATGGTCTCCTGCTGTTTGTCTCCATCTTCTCTCCCCCATATGACCTTGTCCACTTTGTGTATTGTAGCAGTTGGTAGGAAGGGCTCATCAGCCTGGAAATCTCAGCCTCCTCCCCCCATGTAAAGTGTATAGTGCTGTTGTTACTGGACAATATGTAACCATGACAAACTCCTTTCTGGGCCTTATAGGCAGAGGTGCACCAAGCATGTTAATGACAGGCAGATTCATCCTTGCTGCACAAAAGTTTTTTTGGGAAACTGGGCTTGATTCTACTTTTATAGGGCTTACTTTTAAAGGTTGCAATTTTAAGCCCTTTTCCCAACAGCTTGCCACTTAAAGGACATCTGAAGTGAGAGGGACATGGAGGCTGCCATATTTATTTCTTTTTAGGCAATACCAGTTGCTGGGCTATCCTGCTGCTCCTCTGCCTCTAATACTTTTAGCCATAGACCCTGAACAAGCATGCAGCAGATCAGGTGTTTCTGACATTGTCAGATCTGACAAGATTAGCTGCATGCTTCTTTCTGGTGTTATTTAGACACTGCATCCAAATAGATCAGCATGGTTGCCATGAAACTGGTATTGTTTAAAAGGAAATAAATATGGCAGCCTCCATTTCCCTCTCACTTCAGTTGTGCTTTAAACTTCTTCCCATGGTGTCTGTGAGTGAGGACCCGCCAAGGAGTGAGTCCATTCAGATTATGGCTAGTGTTGTGCTACACACCTGATATGGATGTTTGTTCTGGGTCAGACATTCAAAATGCAGAGAAGACTGAGGTTCAGCATGACCACTAGACAAGTAATGGCCGTGGCACCTGACACGTTTGTTCTGTGGAAAGAAAATGTTTCACTTACCTTTGGCTCCTACCAGCCCCCTGCAGCCGTCCTGTACCTGCGCCGGTCCTCAATCATCCTCCGGTTCCCTGCTATGGCTAAGTTTCATTTTCCCCCGACTGGATAATGGCCACTGCGCCTGTGTGACCCTGGCCACGCACGTCCTCTTTCTGCACAGTACTTGGAAATCTCGTACTGCGCTTGTGCAGGATGCTCCCGGCGATGGGAGCTTTACTGGGTAATGCCCAGTGGTGTTTATCCAGGGATTTTGTCTGATTGTCATCTGGAGTCTGGAAGGATTTTTTTCCCTTTTGGGGCTAATTGGACCATGCCTTGGAAGGGTTCCTCTGGATCAACAGGGATATGTGAGGGAGTAGGCTGATGTTGTACTTTGTTTATCTGGTTGAACTCTATGGACGTATGTCTTTTTTTCAACCCAAATAACTATGCAACTGAATGAGGATCTGCGGGCACAATGGCAATCAACTGGCTAGTCGGGTGAAAACAAAACTTGGAAGCAGCAGGGGACTGGAGGATTGTTGAGTGACGGCACAGGGTGACTGCAGGGGCCTAGTAGAAGCCCCATGTAAGTGAAACTCTTTTCTGTTCGGTTGAGATAACTTTAACCAAAAAAGGATTGCCTTAAAAATAATGCTGACTCCTTTTTTCAAAAAAAAAAAAAAAAAGTTTTTATTGTCCTTTTTGTTGTAAAACAGAACAGCACAAACGATACGAATAGTAACAGAATGAAACCGTTCCCCGCTGCATAGAGTCTCAAAGCCAGTATACAACAGAATTTAAACATTACAGTATCCCATCATCTCTGATCCTGGTGTGGATGTTCTCACCTCAGAAACCACCCATTATCAATTAACAGTAAACAAACAACCATGTGCTAGTCGCTTAATTTTAGCTTACAGTACGAAATCCAGCGCCTCCATACCTTTTTTTTTTTTTTGTTATGACATTTGTCTTTGTACACACTTGTGTTAATTGTGCAAGCTCTCTATGCACATAAGATACACAGTTCCTCTTTAATGGGGGCATGGTTTGATTCCATTTTGGAATGATTTGGCGGGCATATGTTGGAATTGACCTAAATGCCAACATTTTGTCGGAAGACAGTACCTCATCATTTAGGTAACAGAGTAAGAGGTGTCAGTGGTATACTGACATCAAAATTTTTTTGCATCTCTACGTGGACAAGAGTCAAGTATTGTTGCATCATATTGCAGTGCCAGACCACATGGGCAAAGTCTGCATTGGTTTGTGACAATCTGATGCATAAACCGGTGGCGCCAGTATGAATATTCTGAAGTCAGAGCGGTGTGATGTAACTCCTGTGCAAGAACTTCAGTGAGATCAACCCATCACAGGCTGTAACTGGTACTTTGTAGATGTATCCCAGAACTGTCAAATTTCTTCAGACAGGTTAGGGACATCCTCACGCCATCTCTGCAGCAATTGTATAGTGTTGTTCACCTCTGGGAGGAAATGCAGGGCTGTGGAGTTGGTACAAAATTCATCTGACTCCGACTCCTCAGTTTATGAAACCTCCAACTCAGACTCCAGGTACCCAAAATGGGTCAGACTCCTTGACTCTGTCTCCTTAGTCTAATGCTTACCAGGGCTGTAGTTTTGGTGCAAAAATCATCCCACTCTGACTTCTCAGGTTAGGAAACCATTGACTGACTCCAGGTACCCAAAAATGCTCAGACTCCAACTCCACAGCCCTGCGGAAATGTTTGGTAGAGTACAGAGATGACCTATTCCAGTTACTCTTTTGCAATATTTTCCCTCGGGGGCATGGGACTGCATAAGCAGAGAAACTGCCTTGAGACTTGAACTGTGCCATAAAAGCATGGCTCAGCTGCAGGTATCGCTGACTGTGACATTTACCAACTCTTTCTGGTCTCTTGTTTCAATTCTGATCACCTGGTCCTATTCTGTAGGGCAGGGGAGAGACTGGCCCTGCCACATGCATCCAGCAATCTGTATAGTACGTCTAACCTTTGACTGTTAGAGAAGCCTATAGTGTATGCTTTGTATTCTTGCAGACACATTTTTGTCAGAAGGTTTAAGTTCGTTTTAAAAGCACAGTTGGAGTATTGAGCAATTTTGTAGAAGATTTGGACTGGGCAAACGTGTGCAACACCCATTGTTATTGCTAAAATCAAAGGTCATTTTATCTGGCACGGGTTTAAAAAAACAGGGCAGTTTATTGCTTTGCATTTGTTGCGAAATGTTGAAGTAAGTAATTCTGAATGACTGGAAATCTGTGCAGAGTGAGATCTGTAAGCTACCATTGTTAAGCTCCTTTAAGTGCTAGTCACTGGGCTGTTCTGTTAATTCCAGTCTTTCAGCCTTGTGCCTGGGGCCTGGAATGGACAGGTAGATTGTTTTCTTTTCCAGATCTTACAGGTTGCATACTAGATCCAGCTTGTGTGTGTACCACCACCTCTCCTCTCCACAATATTGCCTCTGCACCTAATACGAGACATGCTAGTGCAAAGCCTCACCACATCCCGACTAAACTGTATCTCTCCTGTGTGGTCCACCCATGAACTACTTGGCACGGCTCCCGTTCATTCTTTGCTCAGGTGCTACATCAACCTCTCTTATTGATCTCCATTGTTTGCCATCAATTAAAGGATACAGTTTAAGCTTCTAAAGCCTTGTATGCCAGCTACAGGGAACTATACTTTGCTAAAAAGCACACAGCACTGTCTTGTACAGCTTCTCACTCCCCTTTCCTCTTGTGTTATGGGTTATCCCCTTTGACGGCAAGCTTCTCTGGCAATAGTGTGCAGATGGTTTAGCCAGCTATACGCAGCCATTTTGTAGTCTAGCGGTTGATTTTTGCACATCTTCCTATGGAAGTGAGTGGTCCAGTATGGGCCCTTGTGCATGATTCTCAAAAAAACTGAGTTCACCTTAAAGAAAACCAGAGATGGAGGGAAAAAAAGTCATACATACATGGAGCTTCCTCCAGCACCCTTCAATCTGTTGGCTCTCTCACCACCTCGATCATCCTCTGGCCATACAGGCATAACGGTCAGTTTTCACGTACTGCATATGCGCTGCAGAGGAGCGCGATGGGGCGGTATGCACCGACTGACAGATTTATTGGGACAACAGCAGAGGACTTGAGGAGGCCCAGGACGGCGACAAAGCCAACAGCCTGAAGGGGGCTGGAAGGAGCCCCAGGTGTCACACGTCCCCCTAGTGGCCGGACCGCTCAATGCCTTCTAATCTATTTCAACACACAGACCATCCAACCTTGTGGATGCAATCTGTGCGCTGAAACCAGGCCTGTGTAGTCGGTCCAAAAATCATCCAACTCAGACTCTTCAGTTTATGAACCCCCTGATTCCAGGTACCCAAAATTGCTCCGACTTCTCAACTCCACAGCCCTGGCTGCTACCACTGGAATTGGGCAGCAGACCGACTAGAAGGGAGTGAGCGAGCTACACAGAAACACAAAACTACACACTATTTCAGACACAGGGCTGCCACCATCCCTTTTACCCAGGAAAACGGGAAACCCGCTCTGTGAAGGACAAAACGACCTACGCTGACTGATTCTAAACCTGTGAATAAAAATTGTTAAACACTGCTCTGGCTAAATGATACAATACATCAGGGTAGTGACATTTCAGGAAGGCTAGGATTCTTTCTGTATGGCTGAAAGCAGGGCAGCTGAGAAACTGGCCTGAAGCAGTTTATTGTAAATGCAATATAAATAATAAATACAACAAATAATTAAAGGTAACAATTCTAGAGACAATGCTAACCCAGATACAATAAAAAGGTAAAACAAAAGAAAATACTTAAAGTTGGAAAAAATACTGTATGTCCAGAGTAAAAGACAAAATGGCCACCGGCCTTGGTTCTCATGCTGGCTGCTTGCAATCCTAATGCTGGATACACACGGTGCGTTCCCGCACTCGATGCGCCGCTCGATTATTTAGGAGCATTTCCGAGCGCATTTCGATGATTGTTAGGTCGATTGTCATGTCAAGTATGCCAAATCGACCTAACGATCCATCGAAACGCGAATCGGACATGTCGGAAATAATCGAGCGGCTGCGAATCGACGGGAATCGGGCGGCGCATTGAGTGCGGGAACGCACCGTGTGTATCCAGCATTAGGATGGTAAGAAATGGAGAACTGTTATCAGGTTTCACCCTTTTGCGTATATAGGACTCAGCTCTGAAACAGTCACCCCTCCCCCATAGCAGACCCTGTGTATTGCACACAAATGATAAATTTACATTCCTCAAAAAAAAATTAATTGGTCTCATTGACACTAGACTAGTATTGCACGATACTCTGTTACTGGGAAGTTTAATACTCCGGTTGCTGGGTATGTCAGCTGCATACATTTAATATGAGAATACTCAGTGGATCCTGACCATCAAAATAATATGATTTTCATACCCATCATAAATATGGCATCTCTTAGAATGTTATGAAGTGCCGCCACCATGAGTTCAAAAGAGGAACTGCATGTCGACATACGTGCTTAATTTTTTCTGCTTGTTCCTGCGGGTCAAAAATAACTAACTCTGATCCAGGCCACTGAATATCTAACCTCGGGCCATGATTGGCCTGTGGGCCAGACTTTGCATATGCCTGCTTTAGAGGCTAAAAAGATGTGGTCAAATAGGATGTTTTGAGCCTTTTACAAGGAAGAGACTAATGTGGAGATGAACTGATTAACCAAAGCAGTTAATTTGGGTGCCCAGGTAATATGGGTGGTGCCTATGTTAGTGGCCGGGATTAGCTGCTATTACTGGTAATTTGATAGCGGGCGATGGGGCCACAGGCTATTCAAACTGTGGCTACAAATGGCAGACGCTTCTCCCACAATACAAAGTCACTGCTGGCTCTGCAGGTGTCCACACCTTCATGCCTTCTCAGAATATATATATATATATATATATATATATATATATAGATATATATAGATATATATATAGATATATATATAGATATATATAGATATATATAGATATATATAGATATATATAGATATAGATATAGATATAGATATAGATATAGATATAGATATAGATATAGATATAGATATAGATATAGATATAGATATAGATATATAGATATATATATATATATATATATAATATATTCTAAATACTAACTTTTGCATTGTTTTCTTGATCAGCTGTCTAATGTCTTAAGATGAAGATGCTATTTTTGCTGAACAAGATCCTAAAACAGATATTTTTGAAAAGTCTGGTATTATGCAATTTCATTACAAACTATGACCCCAGCATTGTGTGTCTCAGCAATAAGGCAATTTGTGGAGTGGTTGATGTTGTGCAATTTGTAGAGGGGGTTGTGTAGTTGATTGGTGAGTTTTTTTCAGCATCTCTGAGAAAAGGGAAGGGCCCTTTCACCAATATCTCTCCATCAACTAACTTCTGGAGACTGGCTTTTTGGGCATGGGATATGCCAGTTGAAATCTTGTCAGTATTCAACCAATTCTTCTCCTGCTGCTCCAACCAAACCCAGTCCTGTTTACCTACTACAAGACTAACCTCATTCTCTCACACTCTGCTTAACACAATTCTTGGCCCTTTAATAACAAATACCCTTCCTCCGTTATCCCAAACCAGCTCCTAAACCTTATCTTAACCTCTCACTGGTGCCTAACCTGCCTATAATTGAGCAAAAAACTGTCACAGGACCCTAAAAGGAACCTGCCCCTAACCCTTAACTATCTTGACCTTACTAACAACCAAACAAGGGTGTAATGTACTGTAAAGTTTTTTTAATTCCCCAGAAGTTATGGTATATTGTTAATATTTCGTCTCTGCCATAATTGGTCCCTAAGTGCTTGATGTTGAGAAAATCAGCTCTTTGTATCCTTTATTTCTTAGACATTAAATATGTGCAGTTCATGATTAATAATGTTCTACACAGTACCATAACTGAGGCCAGTTTCATTCATGATTATTTGGATGGTTGTTAGTCAGTCTGTCTTCCAGGATTAAACTCTTCACTTTCTTCACTGTGGTCGCATAGTCCATCAGTGATGGTCTTTCAGGTCTTTGCTTGCCTGTGAGGGACAGGTGATCACTTTTGGAAATTCCTTTTTTTTTCTTCACAATATTGCTATAAGGTGGGCTATCGTTTCCATAAACTGCCATCTCATCATAAATCTGCTGGACATTATTAAGGTGGCCATATATCTAGCTATTTGGCTGTATGATCGACCATGTGGTTCAATCACTTAATCGAATCGAGAGAATCGAGTGTATTCCAATATGCCCAATCGAGGAAAAGTGGCTATGTTGAATTGACCAGCTTAGTCAATCAAGCAGGAGGCAATATATTGGTCAATTGCACAGAAATCAGCCACTGTTTACATGTCATTTGATCGACTCTGAATCGATTTTTGAATTCAGAGCATGGAGACACAATACTGGTCAGATCGATTAGTGAAGGTGAATCGCATAGGATATGACTTGTGTGAGGGCCACTAGTTGATCGACTTTGGATCTTTGTCAGTTGCATCAGAATCGCTAGATGTATGGCAACCATAAGCCTTGAAACTCAGGAATGTTAGCGCACTGTGAGCCTAATGCTGGGCATAGATGGTTCGAGAATACGGCGGTATCGAGCCAGCGGCTTGATGCCGGCGCGTCACCGCTCGTCCGCGTGTGCGCGGATCGATTCCCGCTCGTCCCCGCGGGCATTCTTCATCAGCCGCTCGATTCCCCCCTATCGTCCGCCCGAGCGGGGAATCTATCCGGCGGGTCATCGGACCTGTCGGATATGATCAATCGAGCCATCAGCGGCTTGATTGATAGGGACACAAACTAACAGTCTATGCCCAGCATTAATCCTTCTCTCATTTCTGGCTATATCTGGAAAGAAAATGATGCAATGAGCAGATTTTCTCAACATCGTGCACTTTGGAGTTTTATGATGACACTAACAAAATTTCATCAATCCACTATAACTTCCGGGTGAAAGTTAAAAACTTTACAATAGCCCCCATACTAGTGATGCATATTGGGATAAAGAGACCCAGTATAAAGTCCCTGGTGTTCACACCCAGCTGTTATGGATGTTAAGTAGAACCATTTCATACCTTCACTTAAAATAAAATGCATGTATTGTGGTAGAAGATAGAATTGAGGCAAAGGGCACTGCAAATGCCATTGTCATTTATGATATTCTGGTATAAACTAAGGCTGTTGTCAAGTGCATTTAATGCAGTATTCTCCCCAGGCTCTTTTAGCTGCGTGCTCCACCCGGCTAATTTTGGGGAGCACCCGGCTGTCATCTGGGTCCTCATCCTCCTATGCTGTAAGCAGTGTTGCGCCGGTCCTGGATTTGCCTGGTCGCGCCCCACCCGGCTACTTTATCATGCCACCCGGCTGGAAAACAATTCTGGGGAGAACACTGTAGTGTGCAAACTGATTTCAGTCTTACCTGTGTATTTCATCACTGAGTTTCCAGGAAAATCTATTACTTTGCTCAAAGGCAATAGACTCACTTGATCAGATGTACTAAAGTATAATCCAATCAAGCTCCCAGTCTTCAATTCCAATATCCAGTTACATGCAGGAAATAAAAAAAAACATTACGCAGCGCTGGACAATAAATAGGGGTACATACATTGTAAACAAAGGGTGACTGAGAGGTAGCAAACAGTTATACAACATAACCCAAGGTTACACATACAAATGGTGTATAAAATGTGTTTTACAGAGACCCAAAAAATCAAGTCATAGTCCATGAGAAGGGTGTCATTGCTGGGGTAGCACGATTAAGGACAGAGTGGGGGGAGGAACGACCCTGCCAAAGGCTTACAATCTTAACAATATTGATGGGTTATTTGTTACCTTAGTAATTTGCTTTACTGTGATCAACTTTGACTTGCTGTCTCTTCCTTTGCAGCTGATAATCGCAGTAAAAAACGTGTTGGTCGCCGCCAGGATAAAAAGGATTTTTCAGTCTTTAAAGATCACGACAATGAACTGCGAGTCAAAATTTCTCCGCAACTGCTACTTGCTGCCCACCGCTTCTTATCCACAGGTGAAAATATACTTCACACATTGACTGTGTCTGTGTGTCTTCATGTGTGCTAGGCTTGCTCTTACTCCTGCGTTGGGATTTGTCTGACCCCAGTCCCCATCTGTTTTTGCAGAGGTAGCATTGTTTGCACCCAGTTTGGTCTCTGAGAAGACACTTTTACGTCTCCTCAAATATCCAGATGTGGTGCAGGAGCTTCATTTTAATGAGGATGATAAGAAGGCAACAGAACATTATCTGTACCAGCGCAACAGGATGGCCGACTACTTCATTCTGGTATTGCAGGTATGTCTGTGCTCTGATCCTGAGCTTATACGGAACATAGTAGATTTTTGCATTTGGATTGAAATACTGGGCTGGTGTGCTGAATTTAACATTTTAGAACAGAGGTGTCGAACTCAATCACATAAAGGGCCCAAATCCAAAACCTAGTTGAAGTCGTGGGTCACACTGAGATAATAAATATTAAGTCTTAACAGTGGCATAACTACAGCACCCGGGGGGGGGGGGGGGGGGGGGGCATTAATCTCCCTTCTGCAGAGTAGTGCTGTGGAGCAGTTTTACTATTTGCCTGCTCTAGTGCTACTGAGGTATTGAAGTACAGACCGTGCAGCTACTGGGAAGAACAGAAGAAACCGACACATTGCTGGAGCAGGTAACTATTACATTGCTCTGCTGCATTACTCTGCAATGTGGGGAAGGGTGTTTGGGTATGTGTTTTTCCAGCCACACAAGGGGGTTTGGATCCCAGAAGGGGGGGGGGGGGGGGCATGTGAATATCCCTGATAAGTCCTGTGGATTATTGCTGCACCCTGGCTTAAACTGACAATGGCCTCATTTCACTAAGCTTAACTCCTGTCTTTAATAACTCTTTTGAGCTGTTTTACAGTTCTCACCATGGTGATATAATTGTGATAACTGTAAAACATTGAGCTGTTTTACAGTTCTCACCAAGGTGATATAATTGTGATAACTGTAAAACAGCTCAGAAGAGTTATTAAAGACAGGAGTTAAGCTTAGTGAATTGAGGCCAATGTTTCAACCAGAAATACTGTCACCAGTGTGCTTCTCTGGATGGGAAGGCAGTGTACTGTCATCCAGGACTGTGGAGTTGAGGGGTCGGAGTAGTTTTGGGGTACCTGGAGTTGGTGGTTTCATAAACTAAGGAGTCTGACTTGGATGATTTTTGTTCTGACTCCACAGCCCTGCTGTTATCCTTTTAACTTCCTAGAATGATGCACATTTGAAGCTTTCAAGAGCCACATAAAATGGCAAGGAGGGCTGCGTTCGGCCCATGGGCCTTGAGTTTGACACCTGTGTTTTAGAAGGAAATATGATACAGTAACATTCCGGTAATTAGTGTTGTATTTTTCTACACAGGGAAAAGTTGAAGTAGAGGCTGGGAAGGAGAATATGAAATTTGAGTCTGGGGCCTTTTCCTATTACGGTGTGATGGCACTGAGTACACCTTCAACTAGTGGTGAGCATTTCATCGTCTTTGTAATTTGTGCTCCATGATTTGTGCAGAGTATAGATACAATCACATTTTTTGACTCTTGACTTCTCTATACCCTTATCATACAGTGTTTAAATCAAGGGCATCGTTATTAAACCATATCATAAATACATGTATTAGGATACTGCAGTGACTGGCTTCTTCTGACAGTATAGACTAGCTGGTAACTCCTTGCTCTGATTGAAAGAATGGCTGTCTAGGCAACACACCTATTGGTCCTTGTAGAAGGGGGGCGCAAGTAGCTGTATGGCCTTACATCCTTTCTGTAGGGCTTGGTAGAGGAATGAGTGTCAGCCCCGGCCGCACCTTGAGTACCAGAAATGCTTTTGAGGCTAAGATACGCAATGATGATAATTACTTGACTAAAGGCTATGAGCCTCATACAAATGGCAAAAATGTACCTCAAGTTAAATCTTTGTTTATATTTGGGATACATGTTTATGATGGTGTCCCCCTTCACCTATCCTGCTGCCTTTGGCGGTTTTGTTTGCAACACTACAGAATCTCTGAAGAACCTTTTTGCCTCATCCTCCTACTTGCCAGTCCTCCAATGGTCCACTTGCCCAATGCAGCGTAATATGCAAGGAAGGATGCGGGGGTGGGTTTGCTGGAGCTATCCTTCCTTTGTCTCCTGCATGCTCTTGTATTCATAGAGACTGCCACTTTCCACTACACAACTACAACCCCTCTGGGTCCAACTCTTCACTGTTATGAAGATGTCGGCAGTGAAAACTAGGACTCGGGTAAAGGGGACATCAGGTGGTCAGGACATGGGGAATTTGGGAGAGGCTACTTCCAGCATGCTGCTACATATTACTCTGCATTAGGTGAAGGGATTACTGGTGACTTGTTAGGACTGATGGGCAATTAAGAGAAGGGAGTGAAGCACTCCACTGTGCACTCTGGTATGGTGTTTTGGGGGAAACCACCACACTGGTTGCAGAAACAAATTAAATATTTCGTAATTGAATTAACAATTTTTACCCATTCTGTCAGCTATGAAGGGATGGGCCAGGGTGCGCTTGATATCTATCTATAGTTTTGTCTTAGTAATGGGAACCCTGGTGGTAAGAGGTCTTCTTTGGGGGGGGGAGGGGGGGGAGGTACTGTTTCTAATCAAGAATGAAAACTTTACTTCCATGATAACAGACAGTTCCCTGCTGACTGTTACATTTATGAACAAACAAAAGAGAACGTAAGGCACTGTATACTGCAGGAAATGGTACCTTTAATCAACTGTGCACAGACATCGGGTATGCAGTGGGGGTGACGAAAGCCTTCATCACCCCCACTGCATACCCGATGTCTGTGCACCGTTGATCAAAGGTACCCTTTTCTTCAGTATACAGTGCCTTATGTTCTCTTGTTTGTTCATGCAAGATGTTTAATATGAAGTGCACGTAACTGCTGGGTCTGAATCTGGTGCAGGGCCAGTCCACCTCCTACTCAGATCTAGTGCCAGCTACTCTCTTCCATTTTTTGTGACTGTTACATTCATTCATAAATTCTGGCACAAAGGAATGGTTACTAGGAAGCAGGCTTAGACTTGGCATTTGCTTAGTGGACGCAGACTACTGTATATGGTACAAAGACGGACAGTGTAGGAGTTAAAATAATGGAATAGAAGGATGAGAAGCATTCATTTGTAAGTTTACAGCTCTGCTTTAATGCTTTCAAGTCCTAACCATTTCAGAACTGCTGGATTAGCGTAGTTCTGCAGTAAACAGGGCTACCGCCAGGGGACAGGCATTGCAGCCAGGGAATCAGGCATTTTTATAAGGTCAGGGTGACAGCTGCTATGTACTGAAAGGTGTGCTTCAGGCAGGGAACACACTTGACTGTTTTCGTACGCGTTTTCTGCACAGAAAAACTGAGAACTCATGTTAATCAATGGGCTAGTACACACTTAATATTTTGTTCGCGCAGAAAAAAAACTGACATTCTGCATCATGACTCTGCACATTTTGTCATTTTTTTGTATCAATTACATCAGCTGCTATGAAAAAACGCGCGCGTTTTCCTGCTCAGAGACACACTTGGTGTGCAGAAAAAGTATGCAGGAAAACGCGCGCAGAAAACTGAAAGACAAGTGTGTTCCCTGCCTCAAGCTGCTCTGCTTATAGTAACATTTTCGCAGCACATCTATAAACCTTTCATGACAAAAGTGCTAATAAAGTGAGTATACTAAAATTGCTGCATAGTATTAAGGAAATTTCCCAAAGGTCCCAGACTTAATGTATATTGCAGGTACTTGTAGTAAAACAAACTGTAACATTTATATAATGTGTGTGTGTGTATCTACAGTATATTGTGTAGTGATGATAGTAAAGTTAAATAATAGTAAATCTTTACTTTTTATAAGCCTAGCATTAGACACATCTGTTACAATTTTGACCCTTTTGCTTTCATAGTAGTGTGTAATCTCACTTGGGCAGCTCTAAAGCCCCATCTACACCATGGGACATTGCAGCGATCCGGCGGCTCGATTAGCCGCCGGATCGCCTCTTCCGCGTGCCGGCCGCGTCCCCGCTTGCGCCGCATTCGATTCCCCGCCGGCGCCGCTTATCTCCCGCACGATCCCTGCCATTGTCCCCTCGCGGGGATCGAGCAGGGAATCGGCGGTGCGGAGATCCGTCCTGTCGGATCTTATCAATCGAGCCGCATCAGCGGCTCGATTGATAAGGAGCATCGTGGCCGCATCTACTCGTGTAGATGTGGCTTAAAGGTGGCCACACACCATACAATAAAATGATCCCATTTTACTGCAATTCGATAAATATGATCGGATCTCCTGAAAAATGTGAGCTTTTTTTTATTTATTTTTTTCCTCTTTTGACTGAAAAATCTGATCGGATAACCCTGTATTAACCTGCAGGCTGTCGGTCTATCAGAGCTCCCCCACCTCTGTCCCCGCTGCACAGCAGACCCCGGGGGGAGTAGAGGCGGCCATAGCGAGACCCAGAGGCATGTCATTATGTGCAGGACATGCCTCTGTGGTTTCTGAAGATTTAAAATGCCCACCTCGGGTTCTCTTTTTAAGGGAGGCACTAAGGAAACTACCGGAAATCTATAGCAGTTATCCTGAGCAACCAATGGGGTTTTTAGCTTTTTGTAGCAGTTATCCTGAGCAACCAATGGGGTTTTTAGCTTTTAATGAAACAAGGATTAGTTGTCCCGGACTCTAGTTTTTTGTGCATGTAATCAGTGCCAGTAAGTTTGCATGCATCAACTGTACAGCTCAAGTAAAGACGGATTCTGACAGCACTGAACTGGTCTTGTGAATTGCACCAAGGAGTCGTGAACTTAGACACTTACCCTTCAGGTTTTACCTGAACATTATTGAAAACTACTCCATACCAAAGCTTGGTTGTATCTATTGTTGTGCACCACATTGCTATGTTCCTTTTCTTTTTCTTTGCATCTGTATTATATCTAAAGAAAAGCGCTTGGTGATGTCCATTTCACTAATTTATTTCTAAATATCAGACAAATCCTGGGGTGTAGTAATTGCTTTTTTTCCTGCTTAATTTTATCAAATGGATAACAGATGCAGGCAGTCTGGCACTTGTGACCCTCCGATTAATTGCAATTTCAAAAAGGCATATTAGGCCCAGTGCACACCGAGCGGTTTTTGTAGCGATCCGCCGGCCGCATCCGCCTCTAAAAACGCTTGTCTAATGTATTGCAATTGGATGGTGCACACCGGCGGTTTGCGTTTTTTGCCAAGCCGCAAACGCGCCCCCTGCTGCGCGTTTGCGGTTTTTGGAAGCGTTTCGTCCTCAATGTAAAGTATAGGAAAACCGCAAACCGCTCTGAAAAACGCTACTTCAGAGCGGTTTGCCAGGCATTTTTGTTACAGTAGCTGTTCTGTAACAGCTTTTACTGTAACAATATGTGTAATCTGCTACACAAAAACGCACCCAAAACCGCTAGGTATGTTTAGAAAACCTCTCTAAACATACCTAGAATCGCTCTGAAATCAGCTCCCAAAACCGCTAGCGTATTGCGGATCTGCTAGCGGTTTTGGTGTGCACTGGGCCTTAGTTAGGTTAGGTCAGTGATCTGTAAACTTGGCTCTCCAGTTGTTCAGAAACTACAAGTCCCACAATGCATTTGCCTTTATGAATCATGACTTCGGCTGTCAGACTCCTACAATGCATTGTGGGACTTAACAGCTGGAGAGCCAAGCTTGCAGATCACTGGGTTAGGTAATATTGCAGCATACTTGCAGCGAGCTGTGGGTGATTATAACAAGTAGATAATAGAAAGTAAGAGAAGTTATCCCAGCATTGCTGTTAAAATGTCAGCTTTATAGTATCCAGCTCTTCATACAGCACACATGGCACATATGGTCACGCCCAGCATGAAAGCATACCCGTCACCAGAATGAGGCTGTGGGCAGTGTGGGACCATGACAACCCGCCTGACAATTATTTCACAGCCTGCACATCTTTTAAAGGGGAACTGAAGAGAGAGGTTTATGGAGGCTGCCATGTTTATTTCCTTTTAAGCAATACCAGTTGCCTGGCAGCCCCGCTGATCCTCTGCCTCTAATACTATTAGCCATAGTCCCTGAACAAGCATGCAGCAGATCGGGTGTTTCTGACATTGTCAGATCTGATAAGATTAGCTGCATGCTTGTTTCTGGTGTTGTTCAGTTACTACTGCAGAGAAATGGACCAGCAGGGCTGCCAGGCAACTGGTATTGATTAAAACGAAATAAATATGGCAGCCTCTGTATACCTCTTTCTTCAGTTCCCCTTTAAAGAGACACTGAAGCGAAAAAATGTTTGATATTATGATTTGTATGTGTAGCACAGCTAAGAAATAAAACATTAAGATCAGATACATCAGTGTAATTGTTTCCAGTACAGGAAGAGTTAAGAAACTCCAGTTGTTATCTCTATGCAAAAAAGCCATTAACCACTTGATGACCCACCCTTTACCCCCCCTTAAGGACCAGCGCTGGTTTGATTGATCTGTGCTGGGTGGGCTCTGCAGCCCCCAGCACAGATCAGGGTGCAGGCAGGGAGATCAGATTGCCCCCCTTTTTTCCCCCCTATGGGGATGATGTGCTGGGGGGGTCTGATCTCTCCTGCCTGCTGTGGGTGGCGGGGGGGGCACCTCAAAGCCCCCCTCCGCGGCGAAATTCCCCCTCCCTCTCCTACCTGCTGCCTCCCCCTGGTGTTCCGGGCTGCACAAGACGCTATCCGTCCTGTGCAGCCAGTGACAGGATGTGGTCTGTCACATGGCGGCGATCCCCGGCCGCTGATTGGCCGGGGATCGCCGATCTGCCTTACGGCGCTGCTGCCGTACAAATGTAAACAAAGCGGATTATTTCCGCTTGTGTTTACATCTAGCCTGCGAGCCGCCATCGGCGGCCCGCAGGCTATTCACGGAGCCCCCCGCCGTGATTTGACAGGAAGCAGCCGCTCGTACGAGCGGCTGCTTCCTGATTAATTAGGCTGCAGCTGGCGACGCAGTACTGCGTCGCTGGTCCTGCAGCTGCCACTTTGCCGACGCACGTTATGAGTGTGCGGTCGGCAAGTGGTTAATCTCTACGACTTTCAAAGTCGTGGAGAGGGCTGTCTTCTGACTTTTATTATCTCAACTGTAAGTGAACAGTTTTTTTTTTATCTGCCAGAGGAGAGGTCATTAGTTCAGACTGCTCTGAAAGAATAATTTTGAATGCAGAGTGTAATCTGCACATATTAGAGAATGATGCAATGTTAGAAAACACACTATATACCTGAAAATAAAAATATGAGAATATTTTCTTTGCTGCTAATCTTCTAGTAATTATTCATAGTACACAACCAATTCATTATATCATATTTTTTTTTTTCGCTTCAGTGTCTCTTTAAGGCTCTGTGTCAGAGGTGTACTTCCTGGTCTAGGATTTATTGCATGGGGGAAACTCGTACAATATCACCCGCCTTCAGCTCTCCTCGGAAACGCTCCCATCATCTGTAACATACAGCATGTGCTCTGTATGATGCTCAAAGCACTATTTTTGGCAATAGCTTTCCCTATTTGAAAATGGAGGCACCAAATAGTAAAATTATGCAAAAAGTGTTGAATTTAAAGAAGGGGGTGGAACCAAAAAAGTGGGCAAAAGCATCGGATTTATAAATTGAGGATTGTTCAGTAAGCCAGGGGAAGGGGGGACGAGTGTGTACATTTCATACTACAAAAAGAAGGGGAGAAAACAAATTATAGAGACAGGCGGAGCCAGGTGATGTCAATGGAGTGTACTCCATGCAATCAATCTTAGATTGGGAGGTAGGCCACAGAGCCTCAGACACCCAGGGCTTGAAACGATCGTCAGTCAGACAGGTTGTCCTGCTGCCACACGGCATTGCTGGTGACGGGTATGTTTGCATATGAACCATATGTGCCATGCATGCTGTATGAAGAGCCGGATGCAATAAAGGGGACACAATTATAAATTGTGCTGCATTCAATTCTAAAAAGGCTGCCTAGAAAGAATTGCATAGTAATCAAACAATGTACCTGTGCAGCTCTGTGGAGAGGACTCCAGGCTTGGTCACCAGTGAGGCAGCATTATTTGTTGTTGTGCCTGAAAGTGCTTGTGCTGCCTATAGCTAATTAAATGGTAGCATTAAAGGGTGTGCAATTTAAGTTGCAATAACCGCTCTGAAGCCTCCGTCTCCCAAAGAAATGATACTTGATCATCTCTTAATTTTACGGCTGGTTCACATGGGCGATATATGGGTTGTTTCCTGCTGGCCGCGGTTCTTGTCATGAATGGGCAGCACCTGTTCCGCAGGTTGCCGCAGTTTACGTGAATACTGCTGCTTCCACGGTCATTTGCCTCAGTGTCTGTGTCCCCCTGCGGGGAGGAAAACCGGCAAAAGCCAACAGAAGGTGTCAAATGCTTTTGTGCACGCTTTCAGGAAAGCGCTTGGTTGACACGCCAGCAGTAGTGATGGTCAAGTAGATGCAAATAACTTCGAGTTGATGCAAATTTGTATACAACGGTATGCAGCTTGAAAATGAACCACTCGAATTTTACCTCAGCGGGATTTGATTGGTTCATTTTCAAGCTGCATACATTTGCATCAACTCGAAGTTATTTGCATCTACTTGACCATCACTAGCCGGCAGATGCCTGTGTGAACCGGCCCTTAGCAGTGCCTCAGTTTCCCAGGGACTGCAGATCCTAGTACTGCTTTCTCCTTATTTCCACATATCTTATCTTCCATCTTGTACCAGCTCCTGCCCGTCCATCCCTTAAAAGGGGGTCTCTGTTTTCAAGGCTAATAGGTAATTATATGCATGCGTGTGAACATATACGCCTATTCACATAGAATGCCGGGGTGACTTTTTTTTTTTTGTCTACATTTTTTTTTTATTACTCTGTAATCTTATTAGCAGCCCTCTAAATTGTAGTACTGGAGAGTAATAACCTGTGTGACAATTTGTGGACATGCATGTATTAACACGCAAGGTGTGTATCACTCACATTTGAATGACAACATAATACAAATGATCACTAAAAGGTTTTTCAACTACTTTATTTTACTGATGCATGAACATGTGCTCCAAACGTTGTTTTGGCCATGGCTATAACTGGTCTTGCTATGAGTTTGAATCACATAGCCTCCCTGTCGGTATGGACCAGCATGACTTGTCCAGGGAAAAATAGCAGAAAACCGTGTGAACAAATCGGGCTCATCTAGCAGTTCTAAGGCAGGGTTCTGTTTGTTTAGATTTGTGTGCACATTTCTGTATGCTCTGGAAACCTGCATGTGAAAGTTTGCACACAAACGTGCATTTTAAAGTGAAAAACGCTTTATGGCAAAAAGCTGAAGAATGGGGCAGTTGGTGCCTGGCAGAAAAGGAAAATGTATTGGTCATGATTTGGTTTTATTCTCACAAAGTATACTAGACCCTTGCTTGACACATTTTGGTAAGTATTAAAGGACATCCGAGGTGAAAATAACTGATGAGAAACCATTGTATCTATCCTCCTTCTCCTAAAAATGACTTAAGATATCCCACAGTTTTATTTTATATTTAAATCTAGTTTAAGTTTTTACTGTTCCATTGTCTCTGCTCAATGATACATACATTGAAGTAGGCCAGAGCTCAAGTCTATGAACTATTAACTCTTTATCTCTTCCCTGCTTTCAGACACCATTTACTGACAGGAAAGTGGTTTATGGCTGTAATTCCTTATCCGTGAGGGTTATGCTATAGTCCAATCCAGTCCCGATGTGGACAGAAACTGTCACTTGCATACCTGATGTTTAACTCTTTCAGGAAGAGAAAAAAAAAGGAACACAGCATAGTCATTTGAGTGCTTGGCACTGTATATACACGGCTGTCACGTCACCTCGGTTGTCCTTTAAGTTTAATATTAAGGGTTGTGCTCCACAACAGAAAACACAATGTAGATAAAGAATGGAAATTGGCTCAAAGAAAGTATATAGCATATCACTCCAAATGTCAAGAGGGGATGTCTGCTTATTCAGGTCGGTTTGTTGAACATAGTACCTGAATTAGTCTTAAATATCCAATTCACCCATGTGACCAATGCACTGCAATCCAGGAGGTGTCCACTCCAAGTTCAGCAAGATCAAGAGGCAGAGAAGGAAAAATAGAAACACACAGGGGAGTGCAAAACACGTCCCCACCATAGATTGCACGCACTGAAGAGGCCATTTGCATTATAGCGTATAAGCCCTCCTGGATCTGGGCAACATCACATAGCATCAACCTTGAATAAAAATCAAATGCTTCCATAGCGTAAAACCATACATTTAATAACCAGCCCAATCCCCTTTAAAATACATGTACAGTGTAATGTGCAGAGTTAGGCTTATCTGAAATACAATGCTCTCCAATCTGCCGCGGTCGTTGGATCAGTCAGCACGCATCCTGCCTCTCTGATATTGGCTGTGTTTCACCATACTTTCAGGTATGTCCTGGTCCACACGTGTCTCTGAAACAAGTTGGTTACAGGCAAAAATTTCATGAAATATGAACCGCTTTTTGCACAGAAATACAGCAGAAATTGATCTTCATGAGAGGTTTGTTTGTCTCGATTATTCTGGCCGTTGGGCTGCTGGTTTGCCAACAAATCAGACAGAAGTTTCTACAACTCTTAGTTCCTGCTCACACTATCCACACTGTTTAGCTATTGCTTAGAATTTGTCCATTTACACTATGCGCAGTGAAATTTGGATTCATGTGCACATGATGGGCTTCATGAATCCTCTTTATATAAATATGTTAAAAAGCCACATCACACATTGACATGTGTATAGTAATGTGTGGGTGATATGTGATAGTGTTAGTGTTTTTTCCCTTATATTTTTTCCCTTTAAACTGCATAAAAAAAATAAAATAAAAAAAACACCCTATAGTTGTCAAATAAACAATGCTACTGTAGATGAAACCCACACATTTTATTGTCCCTATTTGTCCTGGTTATCACAACATTGAAAGTATGTTTCTAGTACAATGTATGATGACAATATTTTATTTGGAAATAAAAATGTATATTTTATTTTTGGTTTTCTTATTGTACGTTATAAATAATCATAACCCTGAATTTGCAAAAATAACAATATACCCTCGTGGCATGCATATTCAAATAGCTAGTCAGCTAGCTATGTAAGTTCTTGATGTAACAATCTATGTATTCTTTTAAATTTTGGCATTTTTTTTTCAATACAAGTTTTTTTTTTTTTTTTTTTTTTTTTTTGTATTTTGGTAACTATGGGGCCTGTGGATGGGACAGAACGGGTTAATGGGATTTTTATTTTTTGGTGTTGCACAATTAAATTTGGCCACTGGATGTCTTCTGCTTAGAAGCATTCTAAGGCAAAAGGAAAGTGAAAGTTCATTATTTTTACAGACTTTCATTTAATGATCAGTGCTGTTTGTTACAGCAGTTATCATTCATGAATCAGGCACTTTGGCTTTAGGAACACATCTTTCCATTTATTAATCTGAGCTCTAATGGCCAGCAACAGGGGCACACATGGCGAGCAGAAGACTATCTATGCTCCTGGGACATTAAAGGGAAGGTTCAGGGAGGGGGGTATAAAAATCAATATCCTGGGGCTTCCTCCAGCCCGTGGCAGGCAGGAGGTGCCCTCGCCACCGCTCTGCAGGCTTCCGGTGGCCGACCCGACCTGGCCAGGCCGGCTGCCAGGTCGGGCTCTTCTGCGCTCCAAGGCCTGGCAATTCTGCGTCCCACGCGGGCGCGCTGACGTCATCGGACGTCCGCCGGCTCTACTGCGCAGGCGCAGTAGTTCTGCGCCTGCGCAGTACAGCCCGGCGGACGTCCACTGACATCAGCGTGCCCGCGTGGGACGCAGAAGTGCCAGGCCTTGGAGCGCAGAAGAGCCCGACCTGGCAGCCGGCCTGGCCAGGTCGGGTCGGCCACCGGGAGCCTGCGGAGCGGCGACGAGGGCACCTCCTGTCTGCCACGGGCTGGAGGAAGCCCCAGGTAAGTGGATATTGTTTTTTATTTATTTTTTTACCTCCCTCCCTGAACCTTCCCTTTAAATGAAGTCCTGTAGGGCATAGATATACTGCCGTAAATTCAGTAAGTGGTGAAAGAGTATTTTACTGTTAAAAGTGCCAACTAACTTATTAGATTCAGTGCTCTCCACCAAAAAGTTTTCCAGCCGGGTGGCATGAAAAAGTAGCCGGGTGGGGCGAGATGAGAATGCAGGGCCGGTGCTTTTCTGCACAACTCTGCTTACAGCAAAGGAGGAGGTGAACCTAAAGGCTCATACACACATCAGACCATGGTCTTTTGAAAATGAAATATCACAGACCAATTGTACCCCCTTCCATGTAGTATGAGTGCCATACTCTACACAGTCTATTCTATGGAGCTGAACTCCCCATCAGACAGAAATCTTTGCAAGATGCTGCACACAAAGATGCTATAGACATTTAAAAGATCAGAATCTGCAAAAGATCTGTTCCTGCAAAAGATCTGTTCCTGCAAAAGATCTGTTCCTGCAAAAGATCTGTTCCTGCAAAATGCATTCATAGTCTATGATATCTGCAGATACTCATACACACCTGGTTTAACAGACATTCATCTGCAGATCAGATCCACCAGGATGGATTTTCAGATCTGCAGATGATTGTCTGATCTGCAGATGAATGTCAGTTAAACAAGGTGTGTATGATGATCAGCAGATCTCATAGACTATTAAGGCAATTTGCAGGAACGGATCTTTGGCAGGAACAGATCTTTTGCAGATACTGATCTTTTGTGTCTGTACAGCATCTGTGTGTGCAGCATCTTGCAAAGATTTTTTTCTGATGGGGAGTTCAGCTCCATAGAATAGACTGTGTAGGTATGGCTCTCATACAACATGGAAGGGGGTAAAATTGGTCTGTGATCTTTCATTTTCAAAAGACTATAGTCTGATGTGTGTATGTGGCCTAAGACAGCCGGGTGCTGACCAAAATTAACCGGGTGGAGCACCTGGCTAAAAGAGCCTGGGGAGAACACTGAGCTTAGTTTTGTTGACATCTGTTCATGCACAAAAATAAATCCCAACTAGCACTAAAGGCTTAAAATCCTGATGAATATCAAATGGTAGCATGAAGCATCACCCACAATCCAACAATCCAATAACAGAAATACTTGTAGCTACAGGTGATGTATATTAAGGCTTCATGCTAAAAATCTGCTAAAGCCAGCCAGAGATAAGAGTGCATCTTGTGGCTCTCTGTTTGGGACACAGGTTGAAATGGCCTAAGCAAAGTGACTAAAGGACCTTTTGGGAGAAACGTGTGGTAATATTCCCACCAAATTGAGCAGATACATTAGCAAGAAAAAGTATGAGAAGCCTTTGGAATTATATGGATTTCTGCACAAATTGGTCATAAAATGTGATCTGAACCTTCATCTAAGTCACAACAATAGACAATCAATCAACTAGTACCACACAAATCATTACGCAGGTGATGGTGGAAGAAGATGGTGGAAAAAGTATGCGAACCCTTGGATTTAATAACTTGTTGAACCTCCTTTGGCAGTAACTTCAACCAAACGTTTCCTGAAGTTGCAGATCAGACATGCACAACAGTCAGGAGTAATTTTTGACCATTTATCTTTACATAAGTTTCAAAGTCAGCATTATTCTTGGGATATCTAGTGTAATTCACTTTCTTGAGGTCATGCTATAGCATCTCAATCGGGTTTAGGTCATGATTCTGACTGGGCCTCTCCAGAAGGCGTACTTTATTCTATTTAAAGGGGTTCTGTGGGGGTTCCTGAGGAGAAAAACTGCCACTTACCGGGGGCTTCTATCAGCCCCCTGCAGTGGTAATGCCTCACGCCGTCCTGCTCCCATCAGCCGGCACTGGGCTATTATTCGTCTGTCACACAGACGAATAATGCGCATTGCCAGGCCTCCACTCGCGTCATCTGAGGCTTACTGCGCAGGCACAGTACAACGGAGCCTTGTATTGCGCTTGCGCAGTAAGCTTCCGATGACGCAGGCGGAAGCGAGCGGGTGCGCGCCCACTGTAGCGCAACCGCAGTTGGATCCCATGCCGCGCTAGACCGGGGCCGGCGGCGGCGACCGGCAAATGGGAGGACGCCGCCGTGGGACATTACCGCTGCAGGGGGCTGATAGACGATAGATTCTTCTTCACCTCATTGAGCATTCTGCGCTGTGCTCTTGCAGTCATCTTTACAGGACGGCCACTCCTAGAGAGAGTAGCAGCAGTGCTGAACTTTCTTCATTTATAGATAATTTGTCTTACTGTGAACTGATGAACAGCAAGGCTTTTGGAGATACTTTTATAACCCTTTCCAGCTTTATACAAGTCAACAATTCTTAATCGTACGTCCTCTGAGAGCTCTTTTGTGGGAGGCATCATTCACATCAGGCTATGCTCCTTGGGAAAAGCAAACCCAAAACTGTTTTTTTTTGGGGGGGGGGGGGGGCGCAAACAGCTGTAACCAACACCTTCAATCTCATTGATTGGATTCCAGCTGGCTGACACCTCACTCCAATTAGCTCTTGGAGATGTCATTAGTCTAGGGGTTTACATACTTTTTCCACCTGCACTGTGAATGTTTCCATAGTGTGTTCAGTAAAAATGTGGAAACATTTTAATTATTTGTGTGGTATTAGTTTAAGCAGACTGATTGACTATTGTTGTGACTTAGATGAAGATCCGCTCACATTTTATGACCAATTTGTGCAGAAATCCATGTAATTCCAAAGGGTTCACTTACATTTTCTTGCTACTGTATTGGAGCTGTCAAAGGTAGTGCTTGTCTAGATTGCATCATTTGACTTTAGAACAGGAGAACTGTATTCATGTGACCAGATCAATAATAGATTAGTATGTGGCTGCTTCATTTCAGGTGAAATGTTACTCTGCATAGGCGAGCTTCCTTTCCTGGATGTGGGTTTTAAAATATTCAGACATTTTAGCAGGCTGTAAAATATGAGGTGAGGGTTTTTCTGTCTCCAGAGTACAGAATTTTTGTAGTCGTGGATGTTGTTTCACCTGAAGAAATGGTTGTCTGCAGTTAAAGATTGATTTGGCCAAAATTGTAGTCCTAATTAAAGAATTCAACAGTGTCTAAAGCTACGTACACACATACAACGATCGTTAGAAAACGAGTACATCGTTCGTACTAGGCTTGATATGCGCATTTCGTTATATCTCCATAGAACTTTTCATTTTAATGCGCAAGCGCGACACTTGGTTTTTGTTGTTTAACGTTCGTTCTATGAATGTGACCTATGTGACACGTTAATTGCTCCATGATTATACCAGAATTGTAATTTTAATGGACACTAAAACAGGACAGTGTTTTTTTTTTTTGTTTTTTTTGTTTTTATGTGTTTTCAACGCTGTATTATCTAAATGCTCTCCTTACATACCTACAGTATGAGTTCTCGTACTGTAATGTACTATACGCAAAGTTAGTTTTATAGTGTAACGTACGTTTTGAACCGTTGGTTACGTGCAGGCGGAACTTCCTATGTCACTTCCAGGAACAGTATGTGACATCTTCACTGTACAGAAGATATGATGGCTAGACATGAGCCCGTCGCAGAAAAAAACGCTTTTTCATGTATTCTACTGTGACGACGTTCTGGATTGTTCACAAACGATCAGATCGTTACACCTTTTAAAGAGACACTGAAGCGAGACTAAATCTCGCTTCAGCTCTCATATATAGCAGGGGCACGTGTGCCCCTGCTAAAACGCCGCTATCCCGCGGCTTAACGGGGGTCCCTTCACCTTCAACCCACCCCCCGCAATACTTGGTCGTAAAATGGTCGCTGGCTGTCTCTTCCTGGAGGCAGGGCTAACGGCTGCAGCCCTGCCTCCCAGCGCGTCTATCAGCGGCGCATCGCCGCCTCTCCCCCGCCCCTCTCAGTGAAGGAAGACTGAGAGGGGCGGGGGAGAGGCGGAGATACGCGTCTGACAGACTCGCATGGGGCAGGGCTGCGGCGGTTAGCCCTGCCCCAACCAGGAAGCGCTCCCCCGCTGCACGGAGGGGGTTTGGGGGGACAGGGACCCCCGTTAAGCCGCGCTATAGCGGTGTTTTAGCAGGGGCACGCATGCCCCTGCTAGCTATGAGGTCTGAAGCGAGATTTATTATCGCTTCAGACTCTCTTTAAAAACTACTTTTGCTTAAGTCGTTCTTTCATCAATTAAAAGATCGTTCGTCCGTAACGAACTATCATTCTCGTATGTGTGTACGCAGCTTTACTGGCTGCCCATACAATTTTGGATAGTGTTAGGAGGGCTTAGGACCTTTTTAGCTTTTTATTGTTCTTTATATTGAGAGTTCTCAACTCAGTTCTCAAGTACCCTCAACAGTGCATGTGCATCTCCTGGTTTTTATACGGTATATCTTGTTTTTAGTTCAAAAGTATGCTGGTTTCATTGCTTTCAGGGGTCTTCTACTTTTCTTGTGCCAGTTATGATTCATAAATGGCCATCATGAAACCAGTGGGCATGCCACACTGTCACATGGTGAGCAAAAAGTGTGTTGGGAGACCTTTAGCTATCACTATAGATATAGCTGGTGTATTTTTTTTTTTTTTTTAATACGGTTTTTGTCCAATTAGTTTTATGTCTTACCTATGTACTTCTACTTTCAATTTTTATGACAGAGCTCCGCTCTTCTTCTCACATGGGCAGCTTGAACAGATCTCTGTCCCTCAGCCATGAACGCTCAGATTCCATCTCCTCTGCCATCAGCGGTAGCAATACGCAGCTCAGCGCTCAAGCACAGTACACAGCAGACTTCAGTGTGCGAGCTCTCTGCGATCTACAGTATGTAAAGGTAAGTCAGTGTTACATTTATTTACATATGAGAGTCTTGTCCTCATTGAAGGGAGCTATACTGTCTGAAGTTGGCAAATATATGTTCCTTTTTGATGATTACCCTCTTGAGTGAACCATTATTTTACATAAACATTTCATGACCAACTAAAGAGAAATTCTGAAAGTACAGTAGTTATGGTTATTTGTGTATTTTAGAAGTAATTGCTCCGGAAATATACTTTTTTTTTTTTTTTTCCCCCCTGTGGTTTTACGCCACAGATAGGGACGTCAACTCTTGTCCTCAAGGGCCGAGGTCCTCACACCTTTTTGGCACAGCTGAAATTAATTGATGGGACTGAATCAGGAAAGAAGTGGTTTAAGGGCTCGTTCACACTATGAGCGTTTCCATTTTTATTTTATTTTAAGAAATATCCCTAAAAGCGCTTGTGCAATGTTTTCCTATGAGAGTGTTCACATGTGAGCGTTCCGATTTCTTTGAAATCACAAAAGCGCCACCCGTACCATTTTCTGAGCGCTTTGGCTCAATGGAAGGTATAGGAAAATCGCAAAGCGCTTGAAAAAGCTCTTTGTATAGGGATTTCCCGAGTGCTTTTATCATCTAATACATTTTATTTATTCATTTCTGGGTCAAATAGTCCACTTCCTGACTGACGTCAGGAAGTGAAAAAACACATCGCTCAGCAAAAGCGCTTTTCAAAGTGCAGGGAAAAGCTCATTTTAAAAAACTCAATAAATAGCTCAGCGCTTGCACTAGCGCTGCCGAATTATGTGAACATGGCCTAAGTAGGAAACCTTTTTCAGTTTCTCAGTCCATCCTAAACACTGGCATGGACAAGTCCCTCAAAGGGTCGGAGTTGGATACCTGTGTCCGACATCAACTCGGAATTATTTGTAACTCATTGACCATCCCTAGAGTGGTTATTTTGAGAACCAGGCATATTGTAGCATCCTAACTACCTTGTATCTCTCTGATTGCATAGGCTGTTAGAATCTAATGCTAGGCATACACCTAGCCAATTATGCGTTGGATCGAGCCGCTGGCTCGATGCCGGCTCGTCCCCGCCGGCGCTGCTTACCACCCGCTCGATTCCCGGCTATTGTCCACCGGCGGGGATCGAGCGGGGAATCTATCCGGCAGGTCATCGGACCTGTCGGATATTATCAATCGAGCCATCAGCGGCTCGATTGATAAGGACTGAAAATGCTGTGTATGCCTGGCATAAGACCCCATTCCCTTCTATTGATAAGCCCATGTGTTGGAGATGCTCTGAGTGCAATTTGACATGGCCTATATCCTGGTCCAAGCCAACTTGCTAATGCTGCAAAGAGTTTGTGACAGCAGAGTCACCTAGCTTAAAGAGCCACTGAAGCGGAAAAAAAAGATATAGTGAATTGGTTGTGTACTATGAATAATTACCTGAAGATTAGCAGCAAAGAAAATATTCTCATATTTTTATTTTCAGGTATAAAGTGTTTTTTCTAACATTGCATCATTCTATAATATGTGCAGATTACACAACACTCAGCATTCAAAATGATTCTTTCAGAGCAGTCTATGAACTAATGACCTCTCCTCTGGCAGAGAAAAAGTAAATAGTTCAGGAACAGTTGAGATAATAAAAGTCAGAAAACAGCCCTCCACGACTTTGAAAGTCGTAGCGCTTAATGGCTTTTTTGCATAGAGATAACAACTGGAGTTTCTTAACTCTTTCTGTACTGGAAACAATTAGACTGATGTATCTGATCTTAATGTTTTATTTCTTAGCTGTACTACACATACAAATCATAATATCATAATTTTTTTCCGCTTCAGTGTCTCTTTAACCACATAACGACCGCCCCCAGCCGATGGGCGGCGGCAAAGTCTGGGCCCAAACGACCGCAATACGCCCATCGGCGGGGGCGGCTGCGGGAGTGGCTATGCGGCGATCGCGTCATTCGTGACGCGATCAGCCGCCGGGGACTGGCTCCGCCCCCCGTTCGCCGTAACCCGCCGGCCGTTCGGAAGCGCCGGCGGGTTACTGGCATCCGGATCGCCGCTGCAACAGTGTATAATAGGCTTTGTAATGTATACAAAGCCTATTATACTGGCTGCCTCCTGCCCTGGTGGTCCCAGTGTCCGAGGGACCACCAGGGCAGGCTGCAGCCACCCTAGTCTGCACCAAACACACTGATTTCCCCCCCCCCTGCCCCCTGATCGCCCACAGCACCCCTCAGACCCCCCCCTGCCCACCCCCCAGACCACTGTTTGCACCCAGTCACCCTCCTAATCACCCATCAATCACTCCCTGTCACTATCTGTCAACGCTATTTTTTTTTTAAGTCCCTAATCTGCCCCCTACTCCCTCCTGATCACCCCCCCCCCCCCTCAGATTCTCCCCAGACCCCCCCCAGACCCCCCCCCCCGTGTACTGTATGCATCTATCCCCCCTGATCACCTGTCAATCACCTGTCAATCACCTGTCAATCACCTGTCAATCACCCGTCAATCACCCCCTGTCACTGCCACCCATCAATCAGCCCCTGATCTGCCCCTTGCGGGCAATCTGATCACCCCCCCACACCAATAGATCGCCCGCAGATCCGACATCAGATCACCTCCCAAATCCATTGTTTACATCTATTCTCTCCTCTAAACACCCACTAATTACCCATCAATCACCCCCTATCACCACCTGTCACTGTTACCCATCAGATTAGACCCTAATCTGCCCCTTGCGGGCACCCAATCACCTGCCCACACGCTCAGATTGCCCTCAGACCCCCCCCTTATCAATTCGCCCGTGCAATATTTACATCTGTTCTCCCCTGTAATAACCCACTGATTACCTGTCAATCACCCATCAATCACCCCCTGTCACTGCCACCCATCAATCACCCCCTGTCACTGCCACCCATCAATCAGCCCCTAACCTGCCCCTTGCGGGCAATCTGATCACCCACCCACACCAATAGATCGCCCGCAGATCCGACATCAGATCACCTCCCAAATCCATTGTTTACATCTATTCTCTCCTCTAAACACCCACTAATTACCCATCAATCACCCCCTATCACCACCTGTCACTGTTACCCATCAGATTAGACCCTAATCTGCCCCTTGCGGGCACCCAATCACCTGCCCACACGCTCAGATTGCCCTCAGACCCCCCCCTTATCAATTCGCCCGTGCAATATTTACATCTGTTCTCCCCTGTAATAACCCACTGATTACCTGTCAATCACCCATCAATCACCCCCTGTCACTGC
Source organism: Hyperolius riggenbachi (assembly GCF_040937935.1). Taxonomy (NCBI): domain Eukaryota; kingdom Metazoa; phylum Chordata; class Amphibia; order Anura; family Hyperoliidae; genus Hyperolius; species Hyperolius riggenbachi. The sequence continues at coordinate 124,986,827 of NC_090648.1, read as the reverse complement.
CACCCATCAATCACCCCCTGTCACTGCCACCCATCAATCAGCCCCTAACCTGCCCCTTGCGGGCAATCTGATCACCCACCCACACCAATAGATCGCCCGCAGATCCGACATCAGATCACCTCCCAAATCCATTGTTTACATCTATTCTCTCCTCTAAACACCCACTAATTACCCATCAATCACCCCCTATCACCACCTGTCACTGTTACCCATCAGATTAGACCCTAATCTGCCCCTTGCGGGCACCCAATCACCCGCCCACACCTCAGAACGCCCTCAGACCCCAGCCCTGATCACCTCGCCAGTGCATTGCTTGCATCTATTTCCCCCCTCTAATCACACCTTGAGACACCCATCAATCACCTCCTGTCACCCCCTAGCACACCTACCCATCAGATCAGGCCCTAATTTGCCCCGTGTGGGCTCCTGATCACTCGGCCAAACCCTCAGATCCCCCTCAGACCCCCTTCCGATCACCTCCCCAGTGCATTGATTGCATCTATTTTCCCCTCTAACCGCCCCCTGAGACACCCATCAATCACCTCCTGTCACCCCCCTAGCACTCCTATCCATCAGATCAGGCCCAATACATCCTGTCATCTAAGAGGCCACCCTGCTTATGACCGATTCCACAAAATTTGCCCCCTCATAGACCACCTGTCATCAAAATTTGCAGATGCTTATACCCCTGAACAGTCATTTTGAGAAATTTGGTTTCCAGACTACTCACAGTTTTGGGCCCGTAAAATGCCAGGGCAGTATAGGAACCCCACAAGTGACCCCATTTTAGAAAGAAGACACCCCAAGGTATTCTGTTAGGTGTATGATGAGTTCATAGAATATTTTATTTTTTGTCAAAAGTTAGCGGAAATTGGATTGTTATTGTTTTTTTCACAAAGTGTCATTTTTCACTAACTTGTGAGAAAAAATAAAATCTTCTATGAACTCACCATACCCCTAACGGAATACCTTGGGGTGTCTTCTTTCTAAAATGGGGTCACTTGTGGGGTTCCTATACTGCCCTGGCATTTTAGGGGCCCTAAACCGTGAGGAGTAGTCTAGAAAACAAATGCCTCAAAATGACCTGTGAATAGGACGTTGGGCCCCTTAGCGCACCTAGGCTGCAAAAAAGTGTCACACATGTGGTATCGCCATACTCAGGAGAAGTAGTATAATGTGTTTTGTGGTGTATTTTTACACATACCCATGCTGGGTGGGAGAAATCTCTCTGTAAATGGACAATTGTGTGTAAAAAAAATCAAAAATGTGTCATTTACAGAGATATTTCTCCCACCCAGCATGGTTATATGTAAAAATACACCACAAAACACATTATACTACTTCTTCTGAGTACGGCGATACCACATGTGTGACACTTTTTTGCAGCCTAACTGTGCTAAGGGGCCCAAAGTCCAATGAGTACCTTTAGGATTTCACAGGTCATTTTGAGACATTTGGGTTCAAGACTACTCCTCACGGTTTAGGGCCCCTAAAATGCCAGGGCAGTATAGGAACCCCACAAGTGACCCCATTTTAGAAAGAAGACACCCCAAGGTATTCTTTTAGGTGTATGATGAGTTCATAGAAGATTTTATTTTTTGTCACAAGTTAGCGGAAATTGATATGTATTGTTTTTTTTTTCACAAAGTGTCATTTTCCGCTAACTTGTGACAAAAAAAAAATCTTCTATGAACTCACCATACTCCTAACAGAATACCTTGGGGTGTCTTCTTTCTAAAATGGGGTCACTTGTGGGGTTCCTATACTGCCCTGGCATTTTAGGGGCCCTAAACCGTGAGGAGTAGTCTAGAATCCAAATGCCTCAAAATGACCTGTGAATAGGACGTTAGGCCCCTTAGCGCACCTAGGTTGCAAAAAAGTGTCACACATGTGGTATCGCCGTACTCAGAAGAAGTAGTATAATGTGTTTTGGGGTGTATTTTTATACATACCCATGCTGGGTGGGAGAAATCTCTCTGTAAATGGACAATTGTGTGTAAAAAAAATCAAATAATTGTCATTTACAGAGATATTTCTCCCACCCAGCATGGGTATGTGTAAAAATACACCCCAAAACACATTATACTACTTCTCCTGAGTACGGCGGTACCACATGTGTGGCACTTTTTTGCACCCTAAGTGCGCTAAGGGGCCCAAAGTCCAATGAGTACCTTTAGGATTTCACAGGTCATTTTGCCACATTTGGTTTCAAGACTACTCCTCACGGTTTAGGGCCCCTAAAATGCCAGGGCAGTATAGGAACCCCACAAATGACTCCATTTTAGAAAGAAGACACCCCAAGGTATTCCGTTAGGAGAATGGCGAGTTCATAGAAGATTTTATTTTTTGTCACAAGTTAGCGGAAAATGACACTTTGTGAAAAAAAACAATTACAATCAATTTCCGCTAACTTGTGACAAAAAAAAAAAATCTTCTATGAACTCACCATACATCTAACGGAATACCTTGGGGTGTCTTCTTTCTAAAATGGGGTAATTTGTGGGGTTCCTATACTGTCCTGGCATTTTAGGGGCCCTAAACCGTGAGGAGTAGTCTTGAAACGAAATTTCTCAAAATGACCTGTGAAATCCTAAAGGTACTCATTGGACTTTGGGCCCCTTAGCGCAGTTAGGGTGCAAAAAAGTGCCACACATGTGGTATCGCCGTACTCAGGAGAAGTAGTATAATGTGTTTTGGGGTGTATTTTTCCACATACCCATGCTGAGTGGGAGAAATATCTCTATAAATAGACAATTGTGTGTAAAAAAAATAAAAAAATTGTCATTTACGGAGATATTTCTCCCACCCAGCATGTGTATGTGTAAAAATACACCCCAAAACACATTATACTACTTTTCCTGAGTACGGCAATACCACATGTGTGGCACTTTTTTGCGGCCTAACTGCGCTAAGGGGCCCAAAGTCCAATGAGCATCTTTAGGCTTTACAGGGGTGCTTACAATTAGGCACCCCCCAAATGCCAGGACAGTAAACACACCCCACAAATGACCCCATTCTGGAAAGTAGACACTTCAAGGTATTCAGAGAGGAGCATAGTGAGTCCGTGGCAGATTTCATTTTTTTTTGTCGCAAGTTAGAAGAAATGGAAACTTTTTTTTTTTTTTTTTTTTGTCACAAACTGTCATTTTCCGCTAACTTGTGACAAAAAATAAAATCTTCTATGAACTCACCATGCCTCTCACTGAATACTTTGGGATGTCTTCTTTCCAAAATGGGGTCATTTGGGGGGTATTTGTACTATCCTGGAATTTTAGCCCCTCATGAAACATGACAGGTGCGCAGAAAAGTCAGAGATGCTTGAAAATGGGAAAATTCACTTTTGGCACCATAGTTTGTAAACGCTATAACTTTTACCCAATCCAATAAATATACACTGAATGTTTTTTTTTTTTATCAAAGACATGTAGCAGAATAACTTTCGCGCTCAAATGTATAGGAAATTTTACTTTATTTGAAAAATGTCAGCACAGAAAGTTAAAAAAGTCATTTTTTTGACAAAATTCATGTCTTTTTTGATGAATATAATAAAAAGTAAAACTCGCAGCAGCAATCAAATAGCATCAAAAGAAAGCTGTATTAGTGACAAGAAAAGGAGGTAAAATTCATTTAGGTGGTAGGTTTTATGACCGAGCAATAAACCGTGAAAGCTGCAGTGGTCTGAATGGAGAAAAAGGCTCTGGTCCTTAAGGGGCGAAAAGACTGTGGTCCCGAAGTGGTTAATGATAGATGTAAATCCTTTGCATTAGGAAATGCAGGCAGCTTTTCAGGCTTTTTGTGATAGACTTTTGCCCAATACTTCTGGTTTGCCTGCTCAGGTGGATCCGGTTCCTAATACTAGCCCTAGAGCAGAGTTCCCCAACCCTGTCCTCAAGGCCCACCAACAGTGCATGTTTTGTGGAAATCCGCAGAGGTAGTTAATCAGCTCTGCTGAGCCACTAATTACCTCACCTGTGAGTGTTTGTGGTTTTCTGCAAAACATGTACTGTTAGTGGGCCTTGAGGACAGGGTTGGGGAACTATGCCCTAGAGCAGTGTTTCTCAACATTTTATTGGTATGTACCCCTTTCAAAACCCTGTACTCACCAAGTACCCCCTAGCATAGTAAACATTATCACAAGTACCCCTTGACAATATATATTTAATCGTAGTACATGATACTTGGTTCTTAGCAATTTCCAAGCATTTACTATTGTTTTTAACCACCCTGGCGTTCTATCAAGATCGCCAGGGCGGCTGCATGAGGGTTTTTTTTAAATAAAAAAAAAACTATTTCATGCAGCCAACTGAAAGTTGGCTGCATGAAAGCCCACTAGATGGCGCTCCGGAGGCGTCCTGATCGCCTCCGGCGGCCAAAAGTAACACGGAAGGCCGCAATGAGCAGCCTTCCATGTTTGGCTTCTCCTGTCGCCATGGCGACGAGCGGAGTGACGTCATGGACGTCAGCCGACGTCCTGACGTCAGCCGCCTCCGATCCAGCCCTTAGCGCTGGCCGGAACTATTTGTTCCGGCTGCGCAGGACTCAGGCGGCGACCCTCTTTCGCCGCTGCTCGCGGCGGATCGCCGCAGAGCGGCGGCGATCGGGCAGCACACGCGGCTGGCAAAGTGCCGGCTGCGTGTGCTGCTCTTTATTTCATAAAAATCGGCCCAGCAGGGCCTGAGCGGCAGCCTCCGGCGGTGATGGACGAGCTGAGCTCGTCCATACCGCTAAGGTGGTTAATTAACTAAAATACTAACCTGGTGTTTAAATAAGATTTATCTATTTCTAAAACTCTAAATATGTTATTCTTGGTTAAGCATATCAAGCCCGAGTACCCAGTGGAACCATCAGAAGTACCCCCTGGGGTATGTGTACCACACGTTGAAAACCTAGGCCCTAGAGGACAGAAAGCTGTTTAGACTAAAATTCTCTGAAACCTGTTAATGCTGAACTATTATCAGGAACTCCTGTAGGTCAAATATTCATCCAAAGATATTAAGAACCTTTGCTTATTTTGTTTGGTCAAGATTAAATGTATAGTGGGTTTTGGCATTTTAAAACCAGGGGTGTACAGTTGTAAGTTTACATACCCTGGCAGAATTTTATTTGACATTTTTTTTTCAGAATTTTATAACACAAAAAAACTTTTTCTTTCATTGTTAGTGGTTAGCTGAAGCCATTTATTGTCAAACAACTGTTTACTTTTTTTTTTTAAATCCATTTTCAATACCCAAATATCCCTGATCAAAAGTTTACATACCCTGGTGATTTGACCTGATAGCATGCACACAACTTGACAAACTAGTTTAAATGGTTATTAAAGGTAACCATCTTCACCTGTGCTTTGTTTGCTCTATGCCGGCTCGTCCCCGCCGGCGCTGCTTGCCACCCGCTCGATTCCCGGCTATTGTCCGCCGGCAGGGATCGAGCAGGGAATCTATCCGGCAGGTCATCGGACATAGTTTAAATGGTTATTAAAGGTAACCATCTTCACCTGTGCTTTGTTTGCTTGTGATTAGTGGGTGTGTATAAAAGGTCAGAGTTTCTAAACTTCTGACAAACCCTTCCATCTTTCATCCAGTGCTTTTTTTTTGGGAATCTAAGGGCGCTTTCACACTTAGACGTTGCGTTTGATGCGACGTTATGGTCGCACAATGTGCCCCTAACGCAACGCATGTGGATTTTGAAGTTGGACGTTGTTTTAAAGTACGTTATGTGTATCGCGGTGCGCAGTTTTTGACACATACTGATGGAACGAAAACGGCGCATGCGTCACATTTAAAAAAACAAACCTTACTGAGCATGTGCAAACAGTCCAACGCAGCTAATAACGCTTCTAACACACAGCATGCAGCACTTTCGAAATATTGCTACACGTTACACACAACGCAACATGTGCACTGTGAATGTCACACATACTTTGTGTTGCTATGCGTTAGTCTACATTATTACTTTTTGTAATGTGCGACTTTAACGTCGCACTGTGAAAGCAGCCTAAGTCATGGGGAAAGAAAATTAAATGTGGATGTTTTCAGGGAGCCCGCTTTTTCATAGGGTATAGAACACACCCACGGGGTTCTATAGCCTCTGAGGAAGTGAGCTCCCTACCCGGATGTCTGAAAGTGGACCTGAACTCTTGCACAGGACAGAAGGAAAACAGTGAAATGCACCCTGTATGTATTTAGAGCATTTAGCATGTTTAATTCCCCCTTAATTGTGTCTAATCACTAGCTGTAATTTGATCTCTCCCCTGTGTCACATGACTGCCACAGCAGATAAGCTCATTTGAAAGCACAGGCTGTTAACAATATGTCTGCTTCATTGAATCAGGAAGTAGAATCAGTGCAGATTTATTTTTAGGATTTGTATCCGCTGTAACAGAAGTGTTTTTTGTTTAAAGGTTGTTGTGCTGCTTTGTATCTTTTAGAGCAGAGTGTTCTGAGTTCAGGTACGCTTGAATAAAGGTGCAGTTTGACAATGCCATGCTTTCTTCTTTACAAGCATTGATTGGTGTGCACTTTTGTTGAAGAGCACAAATTTGTCTGCATGTCCACACTACTGGCAAGCATCTAGTGCCAGGGTTTCCTCCTATCTGTTGTGAACTTCAGATACAATACACGACCCTCTGACAAAATGTGGGATGACCGTTTAAAGATGCACAATAAGGAGGCACTTGAAGAAAGATGGGCTGCGTGGTTGAGTTGCCAGGAGTAAGCCATTACTATGCAAATGCCACAAAGTGTCTTGCTAACAATATGCCAAACTGCATGCCTCAAACCTTCTGGCACAGTCAATGGAAGTGATGAGACTTGAACTTTTTTGCCTTAACCATAAATTCTACATTTGGAGAGGCGTCAACAAGGCCTATGATGAAAGGTACACCAATTCTCTCTGTAAAACATGGTAGTTGATTGCTGATGTTTTGGGGATGTGTGAGCTACAAATGCACAGGAAATTTGGTCAGAAATGACAATGGCAATATGAATGTAGTAGGTTCTCAAACAATACTGGAGGAAAATTTGCATTCACCAGCCAGGAAACTAAGCTTGGAACGTATTTTGACATTCCAACCTAATGATCCATAACACAAGGCCAAGTCGATCTGTCATTAGTTACAGCAGTGAAGTTTTTGGATTGGCCATCGCAGTCTCCTGACCTCCATATCATTGAGCCACTCTGGGGAGACCTTAGAGTACCTGCAGTGAAAAAGTGCCCCCAAGGGGTACGTTCCTCGGGAGGGGAATGCGTTTGGATACTACTGAGGCTTCCTTTGTCTTCCTCAGCACCCCCGATCCAGCGTGGGCCCCCTGGAAAATCCACTGGCAAGAGCTTGTCTGTGGATTACGCAGGAGCACTTCAGCTTCTACCACTGGGTCCCCCAAACAGCGTGCGCACTTTTTTTTTTTTGGGGGGGGGGGGTGTTAAAGCCCTGTGGTGGGGAAGTGGTTAAAGGTGATTAATCATAATGCTCATCCAAACGTCTCCTCACTGGAGGAAGTGGCAGGCTCACTCCATGTAGTTACCAGAGCAGCTGCTTTCAAAGCTGACACACTGGCATGATCCCTAAGGGCTCTTTCACATCAGAGCTTGCGTTGAACGCTCAAAGCATACGTTTTGTTGTATGTGTTTTAATGCGTTTTGATATGCGTTGCACTGCAGTGAGTGTGCGCTTTTAATCCGTTTTCAATGCGTTACAGCACATAGGAAAACGCAGGTATTTTTTTTTTCTTTTAGTTTTCAACTTTCTACATTGTTCCACTGTTGCATTCTGGGACTGATTGCCTGCGTTCACGGATTAAAAACGCACATAGTGTGCGTTTTACATTGACTAACATTGTAACGCATAAAGCTAGCGTTGGCCGAAAAACTGCGCCTGGGTGCAGTGTAACGCAACGCACAAAAAGGCTGCGTTATATGTGAAAGCTAAAATGAAAGTCTATGGACTTTCATTTCACCTTTGGTAACGCAAACTTTACCCGTTGCGTTGAAACGCAAAAAATCTGCCCTAATGTGAAAGAGCCCTAAGCATTCCTGAAAATACCTTAGTCTTGGTAAATGCAGCAAGATGTGGAGTATGGTTATAGATCAGGGAGAGAGGTCTTGTATCAAAAATATGCTATATTTAATGCTGTTTGAGGCTAGGATCACACTGGGACGACGTTTTCCCTGTATAACACGCAATTGAACAAAAAGTTGCACCACTTGTTATGCGACCTTTGACCATTTCAGCCCGTGGGGATTTTTCACCTTATGCATCAGAGCAATTTTCACCTTCCGTTTGTTCGCTAATAACTTTATCACTACTTAACACAATTTTTTCCTTTAACCTCCAGGACAGGTCCACCACGAGAACGACAGGCTCCTCCCAGGAACAGGAAACGTCCAGATAGAGCACTCTATAAAACTTTGTCCAACCCCTTGATCCTCAGTTGACGTTTCCTGTTCCGGGAACAAGGAGTGCTCTGGTCGCTCGCCGGTCCGTCAGACCAGGAGAGTTTGGGACTTGGTTGGCGGCTATGGGTGGACCTGCCTGGAGAGGTTTTGCGGTCCGGAGGGGGAAGAGAGAGTGGAGTTACCTTCCCCATGGCTGTCCTGGCTGCCCGAGTTGCGGCGGATCCGGAGGACACGTGCGGCGTCCATGATTCCCCTTTGGCGGAGGCTAGTGGCGCGCCGGAAGTGACAGGAGGATCATGCGGGCCTCCGGAGGGAAGGCAGCTGATTGCCCTCAGTTGCGGAGTACGTATGACGTACTTCCGCCCTTACGTGATGTCACTTCCGGTCGCGTGGGTGAAGAGACGCCGGAAGCCCGCATGGTTTGCCAGTTTGTGTTCGGAACGGAGCGGGATGGACGCTAAGCAGGAACCAGGAAAGGTAAGCTTGGCGGAGGCTTGGTGACCTTTACGGTATGAGCTATACGCCTAGGCCGCGTCTGTATGGAGGTCTGATATAAGTTTACAGACTTACAGTTTGCATTTAATAGCCTGCTTAGCGTCTGATCTGAGGTTTGTTATAGTAACCTGTATCTATAGGCCGCGTCTGTACGGAGGTCTGGGATAAGATCAGAGGCTTATAGTGTGCATTTAATAGCCTGTTTTACGTCTGATCTGAGGTCTGTCATACTTAAATTGTTGCGGACATACATATATGGAGGTTTTTTATTCCACTTTGGCCAGAGGGCTATATATATATGAATATTATAGCTTGGGCAATTGTTTGATACTATGGGGGAGTAGAGTTATATAGATATATATATATATGTAGCGGATGCATTTATATGTATAAATGGCTCTTCATTCCTGCTCTCCTCGGTCAGGGTTACTGTCACTCTTCATTTTTCACCGGGTGATATTCCTTTAAATCAAAATCAGAGGAATGACATTGTGTTTTTGTGTTGTTATTTTAGGGCCCGGAGCCTACTGAGCCAACAAAGCCAAGGAGGCGGTGCCCGCTCTGTGATGCAAAAATGGCCCATAACTACAATAAGCAGTTTTGTCAACCTTGTTTAATGAAACTTATACAGGAGCAATCAGGGGGGTTGAAGGAAGAGTTAATGACAGCCGTAAAGAAGGAAATGGCAGACACCATTAAATCTCTAAAGGAGGTGTTTGCTTCCGCTATTCCCCCAGCAGCAGAGTCAGTAAACCCGGGTACAAGTACAGATATACCGGCCACAGAAACACCTAATACAGAATCTCAGCCTGTAAAACATAAAGTAAAAGTACAAAGAGAAATATAGTATCTTCCTCTGAAGAGGAAGACATGGAGGGGGAGGAGGAAGATAATGATGATGAGTCAGACTCCTCCGCTAAAAGTTGGGACAGCCAATCTGAGGTTAAGAAAATCTCTAGATTTAGATTTCCAGCTGATGAGACAGAGCAGCTGATAATGGCGATTAACAAAACCTTAAACATTGAATCCAAAAAAATCGGAGGAAATATCTATGCATGATAAGTTATATCAAGGAATGGAACCAAAAGAATCGTTAACCTTCCCTATACACAGATCCACAAAGAATACCATATTAAGCCAGTGGAAATACCCTGATAGGAAATTGTTCATGTCAAAGGGTTTTATGAAAAGATTTCCATTTACAGAGGAAGATGTCAAAACTTGGGATAGATCTCCCAGGTTAGATGCGGCATTTTCTCAGGTTAATAAAGACAACGAATTGGCCTTTGAAGATCTAGGCTATCTAAAAGATCCGCAGGATAAAAAGGTAGAATTCGCTCTTAAGAAAGCCTGGACAGCAGCAGGAGCAAATTTTAGACCTGCTGCTGCCACAACTTGTGTAGCAAGAGTTCTATCCCTATGGGTTAAGAAAGTAGAGGAGAAAGTTGAAAAGGGAGCCTCTAAGGAGGAGATTTTGGAATCATTAGAAGTGGTCTCTAAGGCCACTGATTATATAACTGATGCAGCAGCTGAGAATATCAGAGTAAATGCCAGAACCTCGGCATTAATTAACACAGCAAGGAGGAATCTGTGGATAAAGAATTGGGAAGGTAGTCAGGCCTCAAAAGCCAGAGTTTGCAATATCTCCTTCAATGGAGAATTACTATTTGGAGAGCAGTTAGACCAAATATTAGAAAGAACTTCTGATAGAAAGAAGGGATTCCCAAAAAAGAAAAAGTTTATACAGAATAAAAGATTCTTTAGGCGAAATAGACAAGACAACAAGGATAAGCCTCAGCAGAGAAGACCTTGGGCCATTAACAGAGAGGGGACGAAAAGGAGTTTTCTTTTTCGGAAACAGGAGGGACAAGAAAAGAAATGACGCCAGAGAAAAAGTTGGGGGGCGTCTGTCGGGATTCTATTCCCAATGGACAAAAATTTCCAAAAGCGATTTCATCCTCAATCTCATAAGTCAGGGGTACAAGATTCAGTTTCAATCCTTCCCTCCAAAGAGATTTATTTCCACGTCCCTTCCAAAAGAAAAGGAGAAAAAGCTAGCGTTAAAAAGCATAGTAAAATCAATGTTAGACGAAAACGTGGTCATTCCGGTTCCCGAAAATCAAATCTCGAACATTCAGGGATTTTATTCAACGGTATTTTTAGTAAGAAAGCCGACGGGGAAATTCAGACTGATTCTAAACCTAAAGGCCCTGAACCCCTTCGTATCTTATCAGAGATTCAGGATGGAATCAATTTACTCTGTGCGAACCTTGTTAACCCAAAATTGTATAATGACAAATATAGATCTGAGGGACGCTTATTGGCACATTCCAATAAGGGAATCATCTCAAAAGTTCCTCAGATTTGCAATAAAAGAAAAAAGAATGATTCAGCATTTTCAATTCAGAGTTCTACCTTTCGGAATATCATCGGCACCGAGGATATTCTCAAAGGTAATGGCGGAGGTGACAAAGTTTTTCCACATGGAAGGGATTCTTGTAATCCCGTACCTAGACGATCTCCTGGTAGTGGCAGAATCATATCAGAAATCAAAAGAAAATACAGAAAGGGTGTTAGAACAATTACAAACCCTCGGATGGATAGTAAACTGGGACAAATCAGTCCTTCAACCAACATCAAAGATCCAGTTTCTGGGAGTCATTATAGATTCAGAGACAGAGAGAATGTATTTGCCAGTCGAAAAGATAGGGAAGTTAAAAGCTATGATACAGGAATTAATAACAAAGCCAGTAATGACGATAAGACAAGTAATGAAAGTTTTGGGATTCCTGACATCAACTGCTCCAGCTATACAGTGGGCAATGATGCATACAAGACACTTACAAAATTGGATGCTAAGAGTTTGGAACAAGACACAGGACAATCTAGAGACACAGGTCATATGTCCACCAGACGTACTGAAGTCCCTGGAGTGGTGGTTATCGGAGAAGATACTCACCGAAGGCAGGATGTGGATCATACCAACAGGGAAGATTATCACGACCGATGCAAGTCTTATAGGTTGGGGTGCACATCTGCAGGGAAGAATGTTACAGGGGCAGTGGCCAAAGTGTGTGAGGATGCAGTCATCCAATTACAGGGAGCTAGCAGCTATACAGAAAGCACTAGAACAGAGTGTACAGACACTGATGGGTCATCATGTTCAGGTCAGGTCAGACAACACCACAGCGGTAGCATATCTGAATCGGCAAGGGGGTACAAAGTCAACGAAGCTGATGGAACTGGCCATGAACATATTAACAATAGCGGAAAAGAATTTTCTATCATTATCAGCAATACATCTGAAGGGATCATTAAACACGATAGCAGATTTTCTGAGCAGACAAAAAATGTCAAATACAGAGATGGAAATATCAGACAAGATGTTCAGAAGATTGACCACACAGTGGGGTCGACCACGAGTAGATATGTTCGCAACCAAGCAAAACACAAAATGCAGAAGATTCTACTCCCTGAATCCAAGCGAAGGAGCCGAAGCGGTAGATGCGCTAAGTCAGAACTGGATATTCGACAAGGGGTACGCATTTCCACCAATACAGCTAGTGCCACGAGTATTACACAAGTTATCAAGGACCAAGACAGTAGTAATTATGGTAGTCCCGGATTGGCCAGCAAGAAGTTGGTATCCACTACTACTAAAGATGAGGCTGGAGGGTCCAATAAGGATTCCGGACAAGGAAGTACTAGCTCAGGGATCAAGAAGAACTGGAAGCTCTATTCCAAATCTAAGCCTGTCAGCCTGGCTTCTGAGAGGTCCCCTTTAAGGAAAAAAGGAGTATCAGAAAGGGTTATTAGTACTCTATTGGATTGTAGGAAGAAAGTTACAAGGAAAATTTACCTCAAATATTGGAAAACCTTTAATATGTGGCAGGAAGAGTCAGGGTTCAAGGGTGATTTAGTGCCAACCATTTTAGAGTTTCTACAGGACGGGGTAGAAAAGAATATTTCGTTAAGTACTTTAAAGGTACAGGTAGCAGCAATATCTACCTTTATGGATGAGAGGTTAGCAAGGGACCCCCTTATCATCCAATTTTTTAAGTCAGTGGAGAGAAAGAAACCTATGTTAAAGAAAAAAGTTCCCAGTTGGGATTTATCCTTAGTTTTAAAGGTATTAAAGAAAGAACCCTTTGAGCCCATAGCAGATATTTCCTTCAGACTATTGACAATGAAGACAGTATTTCTTATAGCTATTACATCGGCTAGACGGGTAAGCGAATTAGAAGCCCTATGTTGTGATGAACCGTTTTGTATAATACTTAGAGATGAAGTGATACTGAAGACATGTGATGAATTTCTCCCGAAAGTTACTACAAAATTTCACAGATCCCAGGACATTGTGCTACCATCATTTAAAGAGGAACAAACATTGGATGTAAGAAGATGCCTTATGTGTTATTTAGAGAGGGTAGCAGAATTTAGAAACTCTAGAGCTTTGCTAATTAACACGTCAGGAGCTACAAGAGGTAGTAAAATGTCAGAGATCTATAGCTAGATGGATAAAATTATGTATAGAGGAAGCCTATAGGATTACAGGGAATACGGTAGTAGATACAATCAGAGCCCATTCAGCTAGGGCAGCTGCCACCTCATGGGCTTACAGAGCGGGTGCTACGCCAGAAGAGATCTGCAGGGCAGCCACGTGGTCAAGTTTAAGCACCTTCTCTAGACACTACAGAATAGATCTGATGTCTGCAAGACAGCAATCATTTGGAAAGAAAGTTCTGCAGGCAGTCAGCCCACCCTAAATTGGTAAGATTCTTGCTCATCTTCTCGTGGTGGACCTGTCCTGGAGGTTAAAGGAAAAACCAATGTTAGTTACCTGGTAACATCCTTTTTAGTAACCTCCAGGACAGGTCCGTAACCCACCCGATATCAATTATATGTATATATGATGATGTGATAGTATATGTATATGCAGTATGAATATTAAAACCCCTTTTTTGTTTAGGAACAGTACTTGAAATTGACTGAGGATCAAGGGGTTGGACAAAGTTTTATAGAGTGCTCTATCTGGACGTTTCCTGTTCCTGGGAGGAGCCTGTCGTTCTCGTGGTGGACCTGTCCTGGAGGTTACTAAAAAGGATGTTACCAGGTAACTAACATTGGTTTTTGATCTATATCTTGTTTTTTACTCCACTAATTGGGCTTACTTTGGGTGGTACATTTTGCTAAGAATTATTTTTTTATAAATGCATTTTAACAGGATTAATAAGAAAAAAATTGAAAAAATTCCTTTCTCAGTTTTCCTCCATTATAGCTTTAAAATAATCCACACTACCATAATTAAAACATATGTATTTTATTTGCCCGTTTGTCTCGGTTATGACACCATTTAAATTTTGTCCCTATCACAATGTATGGCGCCAATATTTTATTTGGAAATAAAGGTGCATTTTTTTCATTTTGCGTCCATCACTATTTACAAGCTTATAATTTAAAAAATGTTCGTAATATACCCCCTTCAAATGCATATTTTAAAAGTTCAGACCCTTAGGGTAACTATCTTTTTTTTTTTTTTTTTTTTCCATTAAAAATTTTATTTGGGTAATATTTTGGTGTGGGAAATAAACAGTTAATTTTTAATGTTATTATATGTGTAAATTGTAATGTAAAAAATATGTAGATGTAGTTTTACTATTTGGCCACAAGATGGCCACCTTGAATTTATTTTTTTCTCCTTGTGCTTCTTTCTCCTTATGCTTCTTTCTCCTTGTGCTTCTCGATCACCGGAAGCACAAGGAGCACGGGGAATTTTTTTTTTTTTTTTTTGCAGAAAGACTAAAGCCTCTAGTAAGAGCGCTTCGGTTTTCTTGCTGGGGACACGGATCGGGAACCATGTTCCCGTTCACTGATCCCAGGGCTACCGGGGGACAGCACGGGGGCGAGAGCACGCCGAAGCGCGGCACCGCAGCTGAGCAGCCGCCTGGACGTGAACATCACGTCCGGGCGGCAGAAATGGTTGAGACATTCAGTCAATGAAAAGTATGCTTCACTGCCTCTGTTAATGCGCGCATTATGCAGTAACCCACTGCATGTAGTGAGTTAGGAATCATGTAGTGCGTTGGATCCCAATGCAACACATGCACTGTGAACGTTCCATAGACTAATTGTTGCAGTGTTGCTTTCTGCATTAATATGTCCCCATAAAGTCGCACCACAACTTCCTACTGGGAACCTAGCCTAAAAGTGAACCCATACTTGCTAGTGCATGGGTAGGGGAGCAGAATGAAGGAGAGACCTGCGAAATCTTCAGACTTCAGAGGCCATTGGTCATGTGTTGATATTCTCATACATCTGCACAGCAGTTGCCGATATAAGCAGGCAGGGGGCACCAAAGTCCCAGAGCTGTTAACGTTCTCTTCTGAATTTCTCGATTAGCATGAAAGTTTGTATATAGTCATGGCATAAAGTTTTGAGAATGTCACAAATACTGATTTTCACAATTTGCTGCTTCAGTTTTTATTATGGCAATTGGCCCGAAATGTTATGTAGCGTGATCAGGTGAATTGCAAAGTCCTCCTTTGCCTCTTAAAAATGAACTTCATCCCCCAAAAGTCTACTGAGTGTTATTCCTGCTGAGATCATTTCAGTAATCTCGTCATTATCATAGGTGAGAGTGTTGATGAGCACAAGGCTGGAGATCATTGTCATTCTGAGATAGAATAGCAGACTGGATGCTTTAAATGGAGGGTGATGCTTGTAATCCTGGTTCTTCCTCTGTTGACCGTGGTTACCTGCAAGGGAACAAAAGCATTAATCATTCTGTTACCTAAAAGGGCTTCACCGGCAAGAACATTGCTGCTACTAAGATTGCACCTAAATCTTCCCTTTATTGGATCATCAAAAACTTCAAGGAAGGAGGTTGAATTGTTGTGAAGAAGGCTTCATGGCAAAAGATAATTCAGGTGTGGGATCTAGGTGCTACCATTGCCTTGCTTGCTCTGAAATGGCAGCAGGCAGTTGTAAGTGCATCTGCATGCACAGTGAGGTAATATTTTCAGAGGATGGCTTGGTGTCGAGAAGGTCAGTAAAGAAGCCACTTCCTGCCAAGAAAAAAAATTACGGACAGTCCGATATTCTGCAAAAAGTACAGGGATTGGACTGCTGAGGAATGGGGTAAAGTCCTTTTCACTAATGAAGCTCCTTTCCGAATGTCTGGGGCATCTGGCAAAATGCCTGGAAAAGAAAAGATAAGCTTTACCATCAGTCCTGTCTCATGCCATCAGTACAGCACGCTAAGGTCATTCATGTGCAGAGCTGATTCTCATCTAAGGGAGTAGACGCACTTATAATTGTGTCTAGGAACACAGCCATTCATAAAGAAAATGGTACCATAACATCCCCTGACAGCAACTTCTTCACCAAACTGCTCTTGGAAGGTTGGAAGAACAATGCCTTCTCCAGTATGGTGTAGCACTGTGCCATAAGGCCAAAGTAATAACGAAGTGGCTTGGGGAACAAAACATGGAGCTTTTTAGGTCCAAGACCAGGAAACTTCCCAGACGTTAATCCAATTAAGAACTTGTGGTCAATCCTCAAGAGGCAGGTGGACAAATAAAAACACACAAGTTCTTAAAAACTCCAAGCGTTGATTATGAAAGAATGGGTTGTCATCACTCCGGATTTGGCCCAAAAGTGGTAGACTATAGCTTAGATCAGTGTGAGTTCATTTTTGTTCATCTTGAATTCTTGGGTAGAGGTGTTGTACAGATACAAATCATGGCATCTCTAGGCACTCTACAGGTCTGTAGTAGTTCCTAACCCACCTTACGTCAGTGATATTTTCCTGGCATTATCTGGAGGGCTGTTACATTTCACTCAGCAGTAAGGGTGTTGGTGTGCAAGTAACAAAGCCTTCATTTTATGACCCAGGTTGTCAGCTTTTAAACATTTATTCATGCTACTCCTAGGTTTTGCTGTCAGTGCCAACCCAACCGTGTGCATCTTACTTTACAGGTCCGCAGCTGTAAGCAGAGGGGATGAATAATGGGTCACTAGAGGCATTGAGGAGCATATCTATCGACTTCTGGCATGAAAACCTTTTTTGGGTTTTTCCCCATTCAATAACCTCGTACAAAATATTGTTTTTAATGCGGTCTTTCTGTGACTGTATTTGTATATTACTTGCTAGGGACAGAACTATACTGACGGGCTATATCAAGAAATCCATGTAATTGACTGTAACGAGCTCTGCATTATGGGATTTATGTATGAAAAATGAAGCCGTGGATCAGTGAACAGATGTCTTGTGACTTTTGAAAGATAAAACCTGATTAATATTGAAAGCATCTGCTTCTACATTGTCAAACCGCTTTTCCTGGGAATCTAACTATGCACCACAGATATTTGAAACTGAGCATGAAAACTGGATGTTTGCTTTGGGCAGCACACTATCCATACAGACCCTTTAATATTATTTGAATGCTGTAACACTGCTTGAGCTAGTCATACCGTTTGATGCGTGGAATGCTTGATATTTCACTAATTGGAAGTCTGTTGTGGAATATCAATTTTTTAGCCACTCGACATCTATTATTATTATTATTATTATTATTATTGCTTTATATAGCGCCAGCATCTTCCGTGGTACTGTACAACGGCATACAGGGAATAACAATACAAAACTTACTTACAAGTCCAATTTGAAAAAATGTTTTTGACTTGTTCCCATGGAAACACAGAATCCATGCCGTTCGTATCCATGGTTCGTTCGTAAGTCGGGGACTACCTGTACATATTTTTGCACAGGGTTGGGAGGTATGCAAACACATTAGAGAGCATTGTGAGTCAAAAGGGGAAGAGGGAGCCCTGGCTAAAAGGCCTTACAGGCTAAAGGTTTAAATAGGACAGAAGGTAAAAGGAAGCTGTGTATGAGCAGATGGGCAGTGGCTTAAGTGTCCTAGGGAGGAGAGTATGCTTGCCTGAAGAGGCGAGTTTTCAGATTGCACCTAAAAAGAATAAGTGTGGGTGAGTGGTGGAAATGTTGAGAGAGTGTTCCAGAGGAGGGAAGAGGATCGAGAGAAGTCTTGTAAGCGGGAGTGTGAAGAGGTGACAAGGGAAGAAGACAGAAGGATATTGTTAGTAAAGTGGAGATTGCGTGTTGGATGGTATCTGGAAACAAGTTGATTTAGATAGGAAGGAGCTAGGTTGTGGAGAGCTTTGTAGGCGAGAGCAAAGTTCCCTCTACACCATTCAATTCCAGGCGAGATCAATTGAATTAGATTGGATCAAATTCGATTAGATCTATTAAATCTGACCTGTCCGGGATTCGATCAATCGTGTGATCGATTTTGGCTAGTTTTCAATGCAAATCAATCACACGATCGATCAAATCCCAATCGGACATGTCAGATTTAATTGATCTAATCAAATTCGATCCAATTGAATTCTATTGATTGCGCCTGGAATTAAATGGTGTAGAGGGGGCTTAAGGATTTTAAATTGTATCCTTTGTGTAACTGGCAGCCAATGATGGGACTGACAGTGGGGTAGGGCTGGAGAAGCGTGAGGAGAGGTGGATGTCGTGCAGCAGAGTTTATAATGGACTGTAATGGGGCTAAACGGCTGGCAGTGATGCTGCAGAGCAGAGAGTTGCAATAGTCTAGTCGTGAAATAATCAGGGCATGCGCGAAAAGGGCGGATGCCAGAGATGTTTTTTTTTTTTTTTCTAGGTGGAGGCGACAAGAGGAGAATGTGGTTTGAATTAGAGACTTGAGTCCAGTATTACACCAAGGCAGCTAGCCTGGCGGACAGGTCCTTTCTGTGAGATAGGAGGAAAGCCAGGAGAGAGCAAGACCCTGAATGCCCATGGATGAGAGGATTTGACATTGATCAGATTTCAGTGGAAACTGATTGGAACGCTGCAACTGCTAGTCTTGTGCAGCTAAGGTCTCTTTTATATGGGCAGGTGACAGGCAGAGAATTCACACCGGTCATCTGCTCTTGCAGTGACCTGTCTACCGCTGCTCTGTACCAGTGGTAGGCAGGCACCCCCCCCCCTTCCAATTGAGACATATTTTATAGTGGCCACAGCCATGTTCAGATGCGCCATATCAAGTACTGACACGTGGTGTTACAACTGCTGCCATTCAGCTGCATTTTAAGTGCGATGAACTGTCCGACAAGTTCCCAGTTCAGAATCCCTTCTGAAAGAGGCTTAAAGTGGACCCAAACCAAACATTTTTTTCATTCAAAATATTTAGTTGCACCACTCTGACACATACAAAGATAAATAAACACTCTTTCAAGCCTATGTGCATTGCTTTTCACCCATCTCTTTTCATAACTAGGGTTATACAGGTGGCAGCCATTAGCAATTCCTCCTTTGCCGGACACCTCCTACTCCACCAGTCTGCCGGATTCTGTCCCGGCAATATAAAACATTTTACATTTATTGGAGGAACTCCTCCCTTCCTTTCACATTTGTTATCATGCAGCTGAAAAAAAGGCTGCTATTATAATTTAGAAAATAGATTTTATTTCTGAAATCTTGTATTTTTAATTTGGGTCCACTTTAAGATTCTGTGGGCTTCCATTGTGCACTGCTCCCATTGTGCTTGATTGATAACACGATTGAAAGTCAACTGTGAGGGCCTTAAAGTTTAATTTTCATTGGAGTCTATGTTTAATCAAAGTTTCAAATCGATTTTAAAATGCAAAATTTACATTATATGGCTAGGTTTACACATTCTGTATGTATTTTAAGTTCAGTGAGTGTAGCCATATTAGTGCATATTATATCACTTGTAAGATCAAAGAAAGGGTTGTGTACTTTGATACTTTTTTTTCTCATATATGGGAATTTCTTGCCAGGTGAGCTTTGAAGAGTCCATGAGCTTTCCAATGTAATGTGACTGTTTGCCAGACAAGTGGCTTCCCTTTTTCTGTTTACTGTATTTACTAATTATTCAGATTTGTATTCCTTTACACCGCCCTGACCTCTTTTATAATGCTTTCCAGAATACATAGTTGTATCACTTCCTGTTCCTGATTGGAGCTCTCTAATCCATACAACAGTCTAATGTGCATACCATAGACCTATATTGATTTGTTGAGAGAAACCAATTAAGCAATTGTATGCTTTTGGGATGCGGAAAGAAACAGGGTTGCCTGGTGGAAACCCTCACAAACCTGGGGAGACAATACAAATTCATGCAGATAGTTGCCTGCGTGAGAGTCCGATTTGGGATTCTAGTTCTGCAAGGCAAAAATGCTATCACTACAACATCATTGAGCTCAGTGTTTTATGTAGCCCAGAGGTGCCCACACTTTTTCGCTTGTGAGCTACTTTAAAAAATTAGCAAGTCAAAATGATCTACCTATGTACAATTTTAGGAGCACACTTGTATATACAGAATGGAAAATGTAGTGAGGTCGGGATCTACCATGAAGCGCCCCTGATGTAGCCTATTAGTACTAAAACGTAACCTTTATTGGGTGTATCGTCTACAACTGTTAATACATATACGTATAAAATGAAGAGTACGACCTAAAATTACCTGCCTCTAATAGTGAGCGAGTGTCTCAGCACATTACATTTGCGTCTACTCCTTGTTTTTTCTGATGGCCCATACTCATGGGCTACAATTGTCGCCGCAACACGCGGTGCGCGCGTGTTGCGGCGACAGGTCGCCCATGAGTATGAGGCGCAACACGGGCGTGCACCCCAAACCGTCGCTCGTCGCTGCTGTCGTCAGGCAATCGGCGCGGTCAATTGCCTGGCGACAGTTGCCGCTGCAACTGTTGCTAGTCCGCGTGAGTATGCAGATTAGCGACAGCAACCTCTGTCCAGAACACGGAGCTTCCGGCGGCGGGGGAGGAACGTCGGCGACAGCTTCCGTCGCACAGCTGATCCCTCTTCCGCGTGTGTACGTGGAGGGACCTGGCGAAGAGCTGTCGCGCACACGCTCCCCTGTGCTAGCGACAGGCCACAAATGTAGCCCGTGAGTATGGGCCATGAAAGTCAAAAGGTATCTCGGGATCAGGGTCATAAAAACAGCTTCACAGTCCAACATACACAAGTTAGGATGTATATCTCACAGTAACGGACTATAGACAGAGGAATGCAAGTGTTCAAACTAACATACACCACTTTACACCCAACATGTTTTACCCTAAGATGGGGTTTTCGTCAGGGGTATGTACAGTGAACAGTGTAAAATATATACAGTAAGAATTAAACCCCTCACCAAAAGTTACAGGATTCTCTAGCAAAGTAACACTTGCTCAACTCAGAGCTCTCTCATCTGTCAGAACTGGTTGCACCTGTTTAGTGGTGAAAGGGAAAATTCCTTGGCTGTAGATCTGCAGTTGTAGGAGTACAGTGAAGGCATTGCACTTAGAACACGCTGCCCTTTGTCTGTCTTTGCCATGGGGGGGGAAGTGACAGGTGGCTAATTTCTATTAACATTGTGTTACTGATCCCCATTCTGTGCGCTCGGATTTTTACTTCATCTGCCAACAGACCTTCATGCACTTGATTCTATCTGCATTCGGTTTCTGCACAAAAGTTATTAAAATGTAGAGATCCTTAAAGGACAGGTCCGAGGAAATGTAAAAAAAAAACTTACCCGGGGCTTCCTCCAGCCCCTGGCAGCTTATATGTCCCTTGCTGCAGCTCCCGTGTCCTGGGATACCCTCCGTTGGAGTTGCCGACTTCGCCAGGTCGGCATCTTCCGGGAGCGTTCTACGCTTGTGCAGAATGCTCCAGAGCACGTGAGCGTTCTGATGCCCGCTTACAGGCCTTGGCGGTTATTGTCCTCTACTGACGAGTTCAGACCAGTATGGTTGCGGACCTTTAGGGCTATTTTTGACTGGCCTCTGAATCCTGTTGGTTCCAGGGTTGTCTCAGACGGGAAAAATGGGGATCAAAACACTGGGTTTGTGTAAATGACAGTAAACCACATGCAAGCTTCTATTTGAGATTACATTTAATTTAGAATTGTATTTTAATGATTTTGTGGTTGCAACTTATATTATACTGTCGGGCGTTTTGTCAATGTTTGTATAACTTGTTTAAAAATAAATATAAAATCAAAAATGTAAATGTAATGCTCCTGGGAAAATAGGAGGAGCTAAAATACAAACATACGCCTAACTGTGTGAGCTTGTTTTCCGAGGTTTTACAGTACTGGTTTAAACATGCAAATAAATGTGGACCAATTTATAAAAATATCAATTTAATATCGAATAAATATTACAATATCAAAACAATATAATATTGCACTTTTGATATAAAACAAAACTCATAAGGTCATTCTTATAATAAGCAATGAGCTGGATAATAATTTCAGTAAAACATCAAAATGTTATTATACTTATTCACCAATACAAAAGGCTTAAACCAATTAGCAGTCAACTCAAATACAGTGCAGAGTTATGACTCATCAAATATGGCCGTCGGCCCTGTTACTCAATTTACCACAGGGTCTCTGGAGACAAAATGGATGAATTGAACGACAACAAAATGGCTGTTATCAAAATCAAAATGGCTGCTATCAAAAACAAAATGGTGGCTATCAAAAACAAAATGGTGGCTATCAAAAATCAAAATTGCGCAGTCCAAAATCAAAAATGCGCTATCCAAAATAAACTGGCTGATGTCAGCTATACCATTCAATATAACAAATTTAGGATGACTCAGTGGATCTGACGACTGGGCGTTGCCCCACAATCGCTATGCAATCAACTATAAATGACAGGAATTTTCCCACTGTCTATACTTTAACCTCCGCTGGCCTGTGTTACTACACAGAGCAGGCGGGTAAAATACATATAATTTTGGAATAAAATATCTATTGAGTCGTCCTAAACTTGGTTAAGTGTGGCTTGCACATGCTGCGGCAAAGTATCAAAATATCTAGAGGAGGTAGCTTAAAGTATCTAGTTTTTTTTATCCAAGACTGAGTTAAACAGCCAGTTATCAATGAACATATGGTAGAACTTAGGTGAGTTGTTTCCAACTTGCAACTTTGGAAAAGCTCACCCCTTTTTAAAATATCAACCAATGAAATTCAATCAATACATCATATGTTCAGATATTCTGCGCTGTAATAAGCCGTCTAACTAACAAGAAAATCAGAACTGGGTTCAAGTATAGTCACCAAGATGGCCTCTGGGCGTGTTCCTCTTAGGCGTGGCTGTGTTCAGATGGCATGAATCCTCTATGTCCTGGTCTGCTCAGATCTCTTGATGGTCTGATCCTCTCCCCTCATTGAATGACCCCTCTCATCTTATTCCCCTCACTACCTATGGTCCTGCCCAGGAGATTAAATCTTCTAGCCTATCACTGGGCAGTGGGAGTGACCAATGGGAGCTTTCTGTGACTAATGTTTAACCCAAGTGTAATACTGGCTTTCACCCTTTGTAGGTGCTGTTGGCTAACTAATCACAGACTTACTGGGATATTTGGCAAACTAAAAACAAAAATCATGTTTTATTATAACCCAACAGTGAATAAATCAATGTTATAATTCCTCTATGGATAGCTGACTTTGCTGGAATCACTGGTTATTATTTATTATACAGTGGCCTTTTCTACCATATTTAAAATAGATTGGATTTGATCCAAAAATCATTGGCATGCTTAAAACCACCATGGATCTCTCATTATAACACATTGTGCTGTCTGCAGAGTTTTATATCTCTAACATCATTGTTTAACATACAACACTGGTAAACATATAGCATTTCTATATCATTCTGGATATATTCATTCAAATAATCTTTATATTAATACATATACAATGCCATAACCTTTTTTATATTCATTCTTAATTGTTATGCAATGATGCATACATGTGCTGTCTGTTTTCTTAACCTAGATGGGGAATTGTAATATAACTTTATGCTTTTTAATATGAACTATTGCTGACAGCACAGTCAATATATTTCCCAGCTTTGTTTTTGTGTCTGAACCTTGGAAACACATACATTGTGCAAGGAAAACAACCCCCATCCAAGGCTTCTATGCATTAAATACAGCCAGGTCTGAGCCATTGTTTACAAAAACTGGTTCATTTACCGACAAAAGCTAGTTAAGGCTTGGTCTGTCTCTTTCATTGTTCTAAGACTCCTCTTGTTTGCTGTCTTGTCAAGTGTTTTGGCCATGCAAGATAACTGTGTTACCTATTGCAAATAGCACATCAGCTGGCTGCCTGTTATTCCCAACTAATCTTTCTAGAGGGACACATACTGTGCAATTCAGTATTACTTGGCAGTATTATATCGCCATATGAAAATATGCTCTGCCTTTCTCAATGATCAATGTATATATTAACCTACAATCACCATACATTAAAAAGTCTTTGTCTCCTGTACCTTAAGGGAAGGAAATTATTAGGTTTATTTGTATTCGCTCATATGCAGTTCAGTTTATCGGAAAAACGATATTCCGCCATATGGAAATCTCGACACATCCCCCTTTTCTTTTGGAATGTTCCAGGGTGTGACCATTTCAAAAGAACAACAAGGATTATTAAACGTTTTTTCGTTTGCTTCATTCCCGTGGGAACGCGTTGTGAATAAACTTTATGTTTTGTATTGGTAATCCAAGTATGAAAGGGAAAAATGGACTTTAAAACATTGTCTTCATCACATTGAAGTTCATGTTTCACGCTTCAAGAAAAATAAACTTGGCAAATGATACTCCGGATGTAAACAAACAGGTTTCCTCTTGTTGCAAAGGTAGCAAACAGCGATTGTAAAAGCGATGAACTGCTTTGGTCTTCGGCTTAAACAAAAGGATTTTCCGGATCTGCTTCAAGATTTGAACAACTCACTCCTGTGAGTATCTGGCGTGCAACAGATATCCAACTTGCATCTCCATCAAATGGACCTCGGATACATCAGCTCGTCATTCAACGACACATCGCGGGTTTAGGCTCATCTGGACCCTCTAGGATAGGAACATCTATCTGGTCATGATGAACTCCGCTGTATCCGGTAACATCACGGATGCTGGATCTGGCACCACACTTGGCTCGGCACTCTTCCCCAAGATTAGGACTGCGTAAAGGATGGCAATCGTCAGGTGGGGCATCTTTGCGCCGGCTTGGAATCTTTGTGTCCATATGGATTCTAGTAGAGATTAACACATCATTAGGTATACCTGTCAGGAGAAAAATAATTTGTTAGGACACATTTCAAGATTGCTCAATTCTCCGTAGCTGTGAGCTAGGGTGACATATACGCAGTTGATTAATATGTACCCATTTTTCAACAAAGTCATCCCCCTTAGGGATTTTAACCTTATAAACCACAGGAGACAATTTATCGGTGATTGGATATGGACCTTTCCATGAAGGGAGGAATTTCTTTTCCTTTACCTGGTCTCTGGCAAAATTATACAGATACACCTTATCGTCAACCTGATACTCCTTTTGTGTGGTTTTGAGGTCATAGTACGTTTTCGTACTGACTGCGGCTCTTTCGATGTTTCTTTGAGCAAATGCAAAGGCATGCTGGAGGTGTTTGCGTAAGTTCTCCACGTATTGATGTGCGGTAGTTGCATTCATCAAGTTATGATCTGTGGTTTTGTAAAGCAAATGCTGGGGTAACACCATCTTTCTACCAGTGAGCATCTCAAATGGGGAAAGTTTGGTTGCTGCGCTTGGAGTAGCTCTAATAGCCATAAGAACTAGTGGCAGCTTGACATCCCAGTCTTTACCTGATTCGCTAACAAATTTTTTCAGGATATTTACAATGGATTGATTGTAACGCTCCACTCCACCACTAGAGGCTGGTCGGTAAGCTATGTGTAGCTTCCGTTTTACCCCTAGGATTTCCCACATTTTGGTCATTACTTCACTGGTGAAGTGACTTCCGCGATCGGATTCGATGCGCTGTGGAAGACCAAATCGGGAAAATATGTGGTTAATGAGCAGTGATGCGCACACACTGGAACTGCATGTTTTACTTGGTAGACATTCTACCCATTTAGTGAACAGGCATGTTACGGTTAACATATACCGGTTTCCTTTTGAGGACGTTGTTACTGGACCAATAAAATCGATCTGGATGTCTGACCATGGCATAGCTATGCCTCTTTTCATCAGCGGTGCCCTGTGAGTGGGACCTTGTGGCTGGAATTGAGGGCATACCAAGCACCCTTGACAATATGTCCTGACATCCTGTAACATGTGTGGCCAGTAAGCGTAGTCTCTTAATAACTCATACGTTATTTTCTCTCCTCGATGACCAGCTGTCGGGGCATCATGAGCATGTTGCAACATCAAACCCCGATATGCTGCGGGTACTACCCATTGCGTAATACCATTTTTCGAGGTTCGTATCAGCAATCCATCCTGTAATGAAAATTGTGACACACCTTTCATCAGAATACGTAATTCTTCGTTGTCACTGCAGTCTTCCACGGTGATGGGATAATCATGTGGACTTCCAATATGTTTATAAAACAAACCAATAACGGGATCCCCCTTTTGGCTCGCAATGAGATCCTCATTAGGAGAATCTTGACTCCACATTGCTACACTGGGTTGAGACTCCTTTTGGGCCTGCCCCCTAGTGGTGACATTTACTTCGATAGTTCCCATGAGGTCATTGATATCGAAGATTTCACCATCAATGGCTGCTTTCTTAGCGAGGGAATCTGCTAGATCGTTCCCATCTTTATCAGCGCCAGGGTGTTTCGAATGACCCCTTACCTTTTTCCAATAAATGGTAAGGTCGTGGGTATTAACCAGTTCATCAATTTTACAAAACAATTTACCATGTTTGACTGGCTTTTTGTTACTCCTTGTCATGCTAGTCCTTTTCCAACTGGGAAAATATTCCACAAAACTGTTCCGAACATACTCAGAATCTGTTATCAAAACAAATTCCTTAAGGTCATGTTCGATAGCCATTTGTATAGCTTTATACACGGCAGCGAGTTCTGCGACCTGGCTACTTTTGGGACCAATTTTGTATCCCGCAGATATCTCTGGAAATATGTTATTCCATACGATACCGATACCTGCAACCAGCATCTTTTCATCTCCTTCTGTGTGAAAAGAACAGCCGTCAACATATGCACATGGTAGTGATTTGCAGTACTCCTCTTCATAGGATTTATATGGAGATAGAGATTGCTCTTCCAGAAAATCGTTTTCTGGTGGCTCATCTTTATGTTCCACATGAGAGCAATCATGGAGTTCAGCTAATCCTTGAGCAACTGGATTTTTAGTATCCTGTTTATATTTGATTTCCAGTGGCCATCCCATTAGGGACATTGTCCATGCCGTTATCCTACTGTTTGACAGGTTACCTTCTTTTATTTGATCACTTTGTAAATATTGTAGTGATTGGTGTGCAGTTTCTACAATGATCTTTTCCCCTTGAATAAAACTTCTGAAATATTATATTTAAGAATAATATTATATTTAAGAATATAAGAATATTATATTTCTGAAATATTATTAGCAAAGCCCACACAGTTGCTAATAATGCCTTCTCACAATTATTAAATTTGATTTCAACTGGTGATAGTGATTTACTGGCATAAGCAATTATTTTATTCAGTCTTTCTTGCTTTTGGAAAAGAACTGCACTTACACTCTTGTCGGTAAAACCTGTTTCAACATAGAAGGGTTTACCACCTTCTGGATAAGCAAGGCATGGGGCCTGTATGAGTTTTGTTTTAAGCTCAGATACAGCTTGTTCATGGCACTCATTCCATTCCCATTGTACTCCTTTCTTTAGCAGCTGCAATAGCGGCTTTGTAATCTCAGCATAGTTATCTATGAACTTGCGAGAATAATTCATCATCCCCAGGAATGATCTCAGTTCCTTGAGATTTGTGGGGGACTTCGTATTTTTGATTGCTTCCACTTTCTTTTTCTGTGGATTAATTCCTTCTGCAGTAATTTCGTGTCCCAGGAAATTTACCTTGGATCGGCACCATTGAGCTTTCTGTAGGGAAAGTTTAACACCTGCTTCTCTTAGTTGATTTAATACATATCTCAACTCTGAAATATGTTCCTCAAAGACTGTACTTTTGATAAGGATATCATCGACATAAGTTAGTGTACCTCGTTCTGCTGCATCAGGCATTGCTTTGTGCATAAACACAGCAAATTCGTGGCCTGCGTTGATGTATCCGAAAGGCGTCCGGGTCCACGCAAATTGTCTATTACCGAATGTGAACGCCAGTTTGTATTGATCCCTTTCATCCACTTTAATTGTCCAATATCCTTGTGCGCAGTCAAGGGCTGTGAATATTTTAGATCCCTGGATTTGCGCCAAGCATTGGTCAATGTATGGTACGGGCCAACCAGACATGTAGACACGTTTGTTTAACTGTCTCAAGTCTGAGCATAGACGGAACTGACCATTCGGTTTGAGAACTCCGAGTACTGGATGATTGAAGGAACTGTGTACTGGGCGGATAATACCTTTCTTTTCCAGGTTCTTAACAATTTCCGATAATGACTCGTAGGCTGCTAATGGAAGTCGATATTGTTTGATAAACACAGGGGGTGCATCCGGATCAGTCAGGATTCTCGTAACATGTAGGTTCGTTTCCCCACAGTCATAAGAGTCCTTGGCAAACATGTCCTGGAAATCCCAGAATAGTTGCCTTAGCTGCTGTCGTTCTGATTCATTAGAACATCCATCAGCTATAGAGAGCTGTTCTTCCACCCGTTCCTGAAATTCTGGGAAAATCTCAGGTTGACCTACCTCATAAGCTTCTTCAAGCCTATTAGTTAAGTCATTTGGAGTGTAACATGCTTGATCCTTACCCTGCTGGAGTGATTGATACTCACTTTCATTGATTTCATGGTTAAAAATCAATGATGTTTCCTCGACATGACATGTACCTTCCTCAGAACTGAAAGGATAAATAGAGTGTATGCTGAACAACCCTTCAGGTGTTGAGAAATATTGTTGGTCCACTATTTGTTCTTCTGTCAAATATTCATCAGGTATTAATCCAATGACTTCATTTTGGAATCCAAAAGTGTAATATTCTGAGTCAATGGCTAAGCCAATCATTGTATCCTCCTGTAACGTGATACTATGAGGGCTCATGTTTTGCATGACCATGTATAATGGTTCCTGATGAATATTTATTAGGGGAATTGGTTTTACCTTCAACCCCAATTGTTGCATCCGATTGGATAAACAAATCAATGCATCTGCATTTCTCATCTTTTGCCCCTTCTTTACTTGAATGGGTAAAAGAAATGATTTGCAACCTTCAGGGACTTTTACTTTTTCAGCGACAGTGATATCCACTGCATATGGTATTCGCTGTCCCCATCTCAGGGCTTGTTCTCTATCCTGGAATTCCTCTGGGTTTCCGGATAATTTGGACCACAGAACATTATTGACCAGATCAACCTGTATGGCAAATCGGTGAATAATGTCGTTTCCTAAGTACATTTGGTACTGTGGTTCCTTTAACACACTGAAGACATGTTTTGTAGATTTGTTTCCTAGAGACACAGATAAAATGCATTTTGCAATCACATTATGACTCTGGTTATCGTTATCCAGATCATGGATCCATTCCTGTGTGGAAATAAATTTGATGACCTGAGGGTCGGTAACCTGCTTCAGCAGTCCTAGGCTTATGTAGCTGGCCTCAGATTTGAGATCCAACTTGGCATATTTTACCCGAGCAATATTATTTACCTGCACGGGAACCAGCACATTATCATTGATTTTCTCGATTTCAACCAATGCCTGTGTATGCTTGGTTATGCCGGCCACTTCCTGACTTCCCCCTTTGAGGGCAATAGTTAACACATCATCTTCCAGAATTATCTTTTCAATCTTATCCTTTCGGATATTTATGATGTGAAAAGCAGTGTTAGCATTTTCTTCGGGTTTACCGTTTTTCAGGATCGTGACTTCTGGTATCTGACTGTTCCGGAAATGGATTTCAACAGAGTTAGGCCTTTCCTCAATCATATGGCAGCTGCGTTGCAATTGTGCATTGCTGGAGCGCTCAAAATCAATTGGAGTATTGACTTGAGCCCATATTGCTTCATTTATGAAGTCAATTATGGAATTTAGTCGTTTGAGCAAATCGATTCCAATGATCAATCTATCATATGGAAGATCAACAATCAAAGTTGGATGTTTAATGATCTTTTTACCGATCTTATATGTCAGCCAGGATGTGCCTTTTACTTGTAAACTATTACCACCAACGCTTATCAGCGCACCGTCAAAGGCTTTTAATCTTGGCTTCCTTTTTGATGAATCCAAGATCTGCTGGTAATAGTTAAAAGACAGAATAGTAACCTGGGAACCGGTATCCAGTAAACCTGGGATCGGTCCGATACATCCATCTTGTAGATGGGTATCGATAAAATACCGGCCATCTACCTGTTCAAGATTGCAAAGAAAATTGGAATGTTTTTCCATTTGTTGCTTCAGAGAATGATCTCTCTGTAGCGTCAGGGTATTAGGAACTTGTTCCTCCTGATTCTGCCTGCAAGGCATTTGGGTTCCCATGGATTCTACCACTGGGACAATCTGAACAGAGGGTACTTCACGCTCTGGCTCAAATGACATAATATCACCCATTTGTGGTGAAATATCAAGAACATTAGACTTCCCTTCCTCGACCTGGGGTAGGTCGGTACATTGCACATCATTTTCATTACTCGTATTTAGTATTGCCATATCCGTTTCCGTATAGTGATTTGTCTCGGTTTCCTTTAATTGGCAGAGCTGGGCCCTGCCTCCCCAGCTAAAAAATCCTCATGCTGTCTTCCTGCAGATCCCTGAGCCAACTTACCCATCATGTCACTCAATTTGTTCACTTGATCAACAAGCTGATCAAACCTATTAGGTCGGCGAGGGTTCTGGTTCCTGGGATCATATCTGTTCCCTGCGGGTGATCCACTCCTAGGTGAGTTAGGTGGTGATCTACCCCTAGGTGAATTAGGTGGGTGCTGTCTCCTTTCCCACTGCTGCCTGGGTCGGTTATCCCATTGTCTATATCTTTGGGGTCGTCTGTACCCCTGGGGTTCTCTATATCCCTGGTAACCTCTATACCTTTGACTACCCTGGTTTCCTTGGTAACCCTGGTATCCTTGATACCTGCGATTGAACCGAGGACGGTAGACCTGGTTCTCAGAACCTGAGCTATCCCTATCTGACCCTTTAGGATTTTGTGGTCTGTTTTGATTAGGGTTTTGTTGCTGTCTTTGGCCCTGCTGGATAGGTACTTTTGCAGGAGGTATTTTCTTCTGCTGGGATTCAAGGTTTAGGTCCGCTTTCACTTTGGTTTCTTCTACTCTGCGTTCTGGGTACTTTCTATTATTTCTCTCACTTACATTGGGACTCCCACTGATATTGAACAGCAGTGTCGCTGAGGTAACCATTTTCTCTAGGGAGTTTCCGAAGTCTAACTCATTGGCCATGCTTAACTTTATTTGGGTAGGCAATGCATCGTAATATGCCTGTTTAAAATCAAGAGACTCCCAGTTAGGATTCCGATATGCCAAACTGTAAGAGTTTTTTAGCACAGAAAGGAATTCTCGGGGGCTCTGATCGGGTCGACAAGTAAGTCGATACACATCTCGTTTTGCTTCTGAGATAGTGCGATACGGCCCAAACTCCAGCTTCACTTCGTGTGAAACTGCTTGCCATCTAATGATACCTCGCTCCTTAAATGAGGTGAAATAGTGGCGGTATCTGTCATCAAAAACCCATGGGAGAAATCTGATTTTGTCTGCTTCAGACAGATTTAAAGAGTCCATAGTGGATTCATACAACTCCATGTGGGATGCTATTTGCGCTGAACCCTTTTTAGTGAACTTTGGCACAGCGGTGTTTAAGAATTTTATGATGCTGGCCGAGCTCTGTTTTTCTTGGGGGTACTGATTATTTCCCCTATTTGACTCCCCCCTATACGTACCTTTCCCCCTTCTTGGGATAGGGCTGGATTCTCGCTTTCTCTCATCAGCCTTCAATTCATCTGAATCAATATCAGCAAGGGAGTCGTGACCTTTATGGGAATCATCATACCTAGGGGCCCTCATTTGCATATCTCTCTCTGGAGAGGAATCCAAATGTTGATCTTTAGGGACCCTTGTACTGTCATCGATTATGGTATTCATAGTCTTACATACCGTCTCCATACGATCCAACATGCCTTGCCATTTTAGGTCATATGGAGTGAGTACTGGCGGGCAAGGGCTGGATGATCTATCGAGTCTACCTGCCTGTTGGATTTTGAAGTACTGCTGTTGTAGTTCTTCAAAATCCTGTTTAAGTCTGCGATGCGCTTCACGATTCCGTTCGGCGTCTCTTTCCAGACTTTTGATCGCTACCTCCCTGTCTGAAATATCAATCATTAATTGGTCTCTATCAGCCCTTATAATTTGAAGATCTGATTCCACATCCCGTAACTGGGAGTTCAATGATTGGACGTTTCCCTCTGTTCCTTGCAATTGGGATCTCAACTGTACAATCTCTTTTTTCCTAGATTGTGCAAGAATATCTACCTCTAATAACCCATATAACACAGAGGGTAGGGCGCCTAACAACCTCTTCTTCAGTTCGGAATCCGAGGTTATTGTGGTCATACATGAAAGATAA
Source organism: Hyperolius riggenbachi (assembly GCF_040937935.1). Classification (NCBI taxonomy): domain Eukaryota; kingdom Metazoa; phylum Chordata; class Amphibia; order Anura; family Hyperoliidae; genus Hyperolius; species Hyperolius riggenbachi. The sequence continues at coordinate 124,954,364 of NC_090648.1, read as the reverse complement.
TGATCAACCATACCTTTAGATTGAAATATACAATCAGCTTCCTGTTTTACACTTTTCCTCATTCTGCCTATCCATTCATCTACTTCCTCATTATGTTTTAGTTGTATAAATATAAATTCCACAATTTTTCGGAACGTCTGTTCCAAATGCAGTTCTGAATCACTACCTGTAGCACTCATGATTCAATAGCCAATGCAATAAAACCAGCTCAATAAAACGTTTTTACACTGTTTAAACCAGTAATGGAAAGTAAACGGATCTCACTAGGGCCTCCAATTCTTATGTCGGGCGTTTTGTCAATGTTTGTATAACTTGTTTAAAAATAAATATAAAATCAAAAATGTAAATGTAATGCTCCTGGGAAAATAGGAGGAGCTAAAATACAAACATACGCCTAACTGTGTGAGCTTGTTTTCCGAGGTTTTACAGTACTGGTTTAAACATGCAAATAAATGTGGACCAATTTATAAAAATATCAATTTAATATCGAATAAATATTACAATATCAAAACAATATAATATTGCACTTTTGATATAAAACAAAACTCATAAGGTCATTCTTATAATAAGCAATGAGCTGGATAATAATTTCAGTAAAACATCAAAATGTTATTATACTTATTCACCAATACAAAAGGCTTAAACCAATTAGCAGTCAACTCAAATACAGTGCAGAGTTATGACTCATCAAATATGGCCGTCGGCCCTGTTACTCAATTTACCACAGGGTCTCTGGAGACAAAATGGATGAATTGAACGACAACAAAATGGCTGTTATCAAAATCAAAATGGCTGCTATCAAAAACAAAATGGTGGCTATCAAAAACAAAATGGTGGCTATCAAAAATCAAAATTGCGCAGTCCAAAATCAAAAATGCGCTATCCAAAATAAACTGGCTGATGTCAGCTATACCATTCAATATAACAAATTTAGGATGACTCAGTGGATCTGACGACTGGGCGTTGCCCCACAATCGCTATGCAATCAACTATAAATGACAGGAATTTTCCCACTGTCTATACTTTAACCTCCGCTGGCCTGTGTTACTACACAGAGCAGGCGGGTAAAATACATATAATTTTGGAATAAAATATCTATTGAGTCGTCCTAAACTTGGTTAAGTGTGGCTTGCACATGCTGCGGCAAAGTATCAAAATATCTAGAGGAGGTAGCTTAAAGTATCTAGTTTTTTTTATCCAAGACTGAGTTAAACAGCCAGTTATCAATGAACATATGGTAGAACTTAGGTGAGTTGTTTCCAACTTGCAACTTTGGAAAAGCTCACCCCTTTTTAAAATATCAACCAATGAAATTCAATCAATACATCATATGTTCAGATATTCTGCGCTGTAATAAGCCGTCTAACTAACAAGAAAATCAGAACTGGGTTCAAGTATAGTCACCAAGATGGCCTCTGGGCGTGTTCCTCTTAGGCGTGGCTGTGTTCAGATGGCATGAATCCTCTATGTCCTGGTCTGCTCAGATCTCTTGATGGTCTGATCCTCTCCCCTCATTGAATGACCCCTCTCATCTTATTCCCCTCACTACCTATGGTCCTGCCCAGGAGATTAAATCTTCTAGCCTATCACTGGGCAGTGGGAGTGACCAATGGGAGCTTTCTGTGACTAATGTTTAACCCAAGTGTAATACTGGCTTTCACCCTTTGTAGGTGCTGTTGGCTAACTAATCACAGACTTACTGGGATATTTGGCAAACTAAAAACAAAAATCATGTTTTATTATAACCCAACAGTGAATAAATCAATGTTATAATTCCTCTATGGATAGCTGACTTTGCTGGAATCACTGGTTATTATTTATTATACAGTGGCCTTTTCTACCATATTTAAAATAGATTGGATTTGATCCAAAAATCATTGGCATGCTTAAAACCACCATGGATCTCTCATTATAACACATTGTGCTGTCTGCAGAGTTTTATATCTCTAACATCATTGTTTAACATACAACACTGGTAAACATATAGCATTTCTATATCATTCTGGATATATTCATTCAAATAATCTTTATATTAATACATATACAATGCCATAACCTTTTTTATATTCATTCTTAATTGTTATGCAATGATGCATACATGTGCTGTCTGTTTTCTTAACCTAGATGGGGAATTGTAATATAACTTTATGCTTTTTAATATGAACTATTGCTGACAGCACAGTCAATATATTTCCCAGCTTTGTTTTTGTGTCTGAACCTTGGAAACACATACATTGTGCAAGGAAAACAACCCCCATCCAAGGCTTCTATGCATTAAATACAGCCAGGTCTGAGCCATTGTTTACAAAAACTGGTTCATTTACCGACAAAAGCTAGTTAAGGCTTGGTCTGTCTCTTTCATTGTTCTAAGACTCCTCTTGTTTGCTGTCTTGTCAAGTGTTTTGGCCATGCAAGATAACTGTGTTACCTATTGCAAAAAGCACATCAGCTGGCTGCCTGTTATTCCCAACTAATCTTTCTAGAGGGACACATACTGTGCAATTCAGTATTACTTGGCAGTATTATATCGCCATATGAAAATATGCTCTGCCTTTCTCAATGATCAATGTATATATTAACCTACAATCACCATACATTAAAAAGTCTTTGTCTCCTGTACCTTAAGGGAAGGAAATTATTAGGTTTATTTGTATTCGCTCATATGCAGTTCAGTTTATCGGAAAAACGATATTCCGCCATATGGAAATCTCGACAATACATAAAAGGTATACTAGATCCTTGCTTGACACATTTTGGGAAGTTACAGGCAACATTTTTTGCACAGCAATGGAATGCCAGTATCTGCTGCAACAAAAAGTTATTTGGTTGAAGGTCATTATGCTGTTGTGTATCTTTTAGAGCAGCGAGGATGTTCTAAGTTCAGGTCCGCTTTAAAGTGCAATAGCATGAATCAGTGTTGCAATTGCAATCCAAAGTTACAGAGCTAAAGTGCACCAGTGATAAATCTATAAATACGGTAGATACTGCGATAACAGTTGAAACTATTACAATGCACTTGTGGCTCCAGAGCTGCAGCCACTAGGGTGCGCTTTATAGCAGTAGCAGTGTTAGGGAGACTTGCCCAAGGACTCCTTGCTGAATAGGTGCTGGCTTACTGAAGTGGGAGAGCTGAGATTTGAACGGTACACTATCCAGCCACTTGCCCATCAATACAGCAACTCATGATTTCATCCAATTCAGCAGCAGTAAAAAAAATAAAAATAAAAAAAATAAAAAAATGGAGCATCAGTACGTATATTAACAATGGGATTTATTTACTTAATTGGGGTAATTCTGCAGTGCACAGACAGCGTACGTCAGCATTACCCTTATTTCTGGCTGAAGTTACCACAAGTTACACTATTAGTGCAACCCACGGTACTTGAGTAGCGCGACCATTGCTACGGCAACGAGCATTACAAGTATTTTAATTAACAGTCGCGCTGCACTACTCCTGCTTGTTGAGCTAATAGCATAACTCGTAGTACTTGCGGACGGAAATAAGGGTAATACTGCCGTGCGCTGTCTTTGCACAGCAGTATTGGCGCGGTTTTGTGAATCAACTCCAACAAGAGCTAAATGCCCTGTATTGAGCCACAATATGGATGTATTGAGTCCACTTATCTATATCATGAATTATGTTGCTCTGCTTTTTCTTGAGGTTGGGTTGATAAGCAAGTATTAGAAACGGAGGATCAGCAGGATAGCCAGGCAACTGGTATTGTTGAAAAAGAAATGCATATGGCAGTCTCCATACATATCCCTCTTAATTCAGCTGTCTTAGGCTTTCAGCCGAGCGCCTATCCTCAGGCCCCCCTAAGCGGCAGGGTCCTCCCCCTAATGTGTCCTCCTTGATCTTGCAACTTTAATAAACCCTTTCTCATGAACTGACTTGAACTTGAATTGCTGGACCCCTGTAACCAGCTCCTTAATATCGCATGATTATGTATCTTATACCCTGTCAGTGTTCTCCCCAGAATTTTTTTTCCAGCCAGATGGCATGAAAATGTAGCCGGGTGGGGCGAGATGATAGAATGCAGGGCCGGGGCTTCTGTGCGCAACTTTGCTTACAGCATCGGAGGAGGGGAGCTTATAACAGCTGGGTGCTCACTAAAACTAGCCTGGTGGAGCATTCGGCTAAATGAGCCTGGGGAGAACACTGCCTGTTTGTGTGTATAACCTTGTGCTACGTTTTATAAGCGTGTGCTTCAGTACATTTCTGTTGTCTCCCCTTGTTAACATTGTTTCCCTATTCATTTAAGTACTGCCAATGTGTTGGTGCTGTATGGATACAAAGGGTAATAACAAGACTGCCATAGTGGTAAATATACCCTGTAGTTCAGATAAATTAATGTAAGTTAACTGATAAAGCTGGTAAGGAAATCTGGCTTGGATGATGATATTGTTATGGTGTAACATGTTGCTGCTTAGTAAAAGATGTGAGAAAGTATGCTGATATATTGATTATTTCCTTCAGATCACAAGGGAACAGTATCAAGGAGCCCTTCTGTCCTCCCGGATGGACAGCAGCCCCCAGTCTCCTGAAGGTGGAACCCATAAGCCAGAGAGCACCATATCAGAACGCAGCGAGGTGGTGGATGAAACGACAAGTCTCTTAAACCAGAGGAACTCTCAGCACAGTTTGCAGCACAATGCCGTCTGACACCACGAACAATTGATCTGCATGTTATTCGGCCTGTGGATCAGCCTAAACCAATCTCTGCAATATCTGACTGGACACAACGTGCCAGCACCCTGCATGCAAAGCTTTATACTAAGAGACCAGGGCAGACTTCCAGAAGCCTGGAGGCCGCAGAGCTGTCCTCCCGACATCTTGCTGAGGAGCGTTTGTACTGAAGCTCTGCAGTTCATCAGAGGTCTGTCGGAAGTCACGTTCTACAGCACTGAACTATAGAGTCTTGTCTAGAGGAGAATACGAGATTACCAAAGGGGATCTGGCAGATCTGCAATATATTGGGAACGACATGATGCTGTGTGGAGCATCAACTCAGGGAGGGAATTCTATATGTGCACTGGAGACCCCTGCCTCGGAGGGGTTGTATTTTGTCTGTCTTCCAGGGTAGTGGGTAATACTTACTTTTCCTTAGAAGTGGTCAAAAAGATGCTAGTTTTTTCCACTTGTATGCAAATTGCGTGCAGCTTGGAAGTGGTCCAATCCAAACCCAGCAGCAAAGGTATTCGATTGGCCCAGTTGTCATCTCATTGACCATCTCTGGTCTTCCTGTTTGTATGTGGGTGTGGTTTGACTGCCCTTATCCATTGTCTGACTAGATGGGGCCACCAGGGGTCTTTGCCTTGAATAATTCAGCCCCCAATTAAAGAGTTAGATTATATTTGTAATCTCCCCAGTGATAGGTGTTTTTGATGCAGGCATGATTTTCCAGCACTCCACATAGGACTTGGAGACTGTTAGAAACAGTCAGTTTTCTGTATGTAACGTCTCCTTGACACAAGCGTGTTATGGAACTGATCTGGTGATTGGCTTGCTGTGATCACATGATCAGGTTTTGCTTTGTGTGGGGCAAACAGGAAGCAAAAGTGAGGCTGTCAGACTAACTAATCCAATCGTCTGATTTGTCACAAGTACAATTAATGCAGGATAAATTGGCTTTCTCTAATTACAACCGATGATGCCCTAGCATTGATATGGTCACATGACAAGAGCCAGCAGTATAATTCAGCTTCCCATCAGTATTGGGTGCTCTAAACTGGTCCTTGCAGAACCTTATAGTATCTAGTCTAGAACCTTCCTTACAGAACCTTATAGTATCTAGTCTAGAACCTTCATTTACTGCAAGTATTTCATCCTGCTCACGTACAGTATTGAATTTTGGAGAACAATAATGGTATATGTATTACTGACAATGTACAAGGGCCGTGCTGGCTCATTGCTCTAGGTGACTGTTGCTAGGCTTTGTGACACACGGACTGTGTAGACACCCTTGTCACACTCCACCTTTGTTTAAATTTGTTTACATGGTGTGCCTGTTTTCTTTATAGGCCTACATGTCTGCACATATTGCTTTTGTCTTGTGCCCAATCAGTCACTCTCAGCTGCACTGACACAGCACACGTTTGTATTTATACACCTCTGACATTGCTGGGGCCATCCCAAAGTGCCCCTGCTGCTGTCTGTTTTTACTTTTTTGCTTCCTTCTCTTGGTGTGGTGGTGAGACAGTTGTCGCTGTAGAAGAGGTCACACCATGCACCAAAGAAGTAGAAAATGTAGAGCGCAGTGTCAGCAAGAACCTAAAGAGGAGTTTGCAAAACAAGTGTGATATTCAGCATTTTTTTAGAACTATTATGGTGCCAAGGTTATACTGGACAGCACAGTTGGTGTTCCGCTTGTGCTGGAAAGGTACATTTTTTTTTTACCCAGCTCTAAATGAGCTCGCACAAACGTCTGTCTTCCTGTTCTTTCATTGCACTGCAGAACTGTCCTCTTCCTAGAATCCCCCCTAGAGGCTTATTTTTATGTTCCCTCGCCCATCACTGATAGTGGCATAGCTGCATCCTTTTCCACTTGGCTGTTTGTATTTGGCTAGCTCACGGCAGACCTTAATATTATAAACTAGAATGCAACGTATTACCAGCAATTTGAGACCACAAACTAGAAACGATAACCGTACAATTTGGATACAGTTTCCAGCAAAGTCCTTTTCACCTACGTCTTGCGTACTTGCGTAGTCTGTTTGCACAACACAAGTCATTGAATACCGTACATTCTGCTATAAGCATATTATTCTTTATCGGTTACGTGCTTTTTGAGAAAATGTGCCAGTGAAGGCAGGTTAGTCAGCTACACCCCTTGGTGTGGTCACCTTTTACTGTAATAATACAACCACAACGTGTTTTTTTGTTTTTTATTTTTTTTCCAAGGTTTTTGTTTTTTCTTTGTCTTGTATTGACCATCTTTCAGCAATGCCCTCTGTCCCTGTTAACCCATATTCTCAGTATTACATAGAGGTATTGGCATGATGCTTGTTTCAGTGTTGACAAACACTAGCCCATCATTCCCAAACTAAAACGGACACATTGATGTGCGTGCCACGTGATGTTTTGGCTCACCATCATGGGTAATGTTGTAATTGATTTCTGATAATTATGACTGCGAGCAGGTAGTGTGAGTGCCATGGGGAGGGTGCAGGAGACTATCACTAAGGCCTCGTTCACAGGCAACGCGTATGGCTGTGCGTTCGGGACGCAAGCACACCCGATCGCACGCCATCTGCATTGTGCTGCTGATCTTATTTAGCACAGTTAATGAGATAAAATCGAGGCGCTTTGCCAAAAATGCATGCAGCAGTGCTGTGCAGCGTGCATAGTGTGAACGTCAGACGTGCTGTCTACGCACTTCTGATGTTCTTGTTGATCGCACACCATAGGTGCTGCTGAAATGCGCATGGCAGCACGTATAATGTGAACAAGTCCTTAAGCGTTGTTACCACTGAGAGTGGATAGTCCAGAATTGCAATAAGCAAACCTGAAGCAAAAAAAAGTATGATATAATGAATTGTATGTGTAGTACTGATAATGAATCAACCATTAGTAGCAAAGAAAAGACTCTCCTATTTTTATTTTCAGTTGTTCTAGCTTTTAGTACATTGCATCATTCTGTCACAGTTGCAGTTTTAAAACCACGCCATTTATTTCATGCTATAAAACAAAGCAGAAATAATGACCCTTTGAACTTTCCTGCAGTGAAACCTTATCTCAAGCTGCCTCTCACTGTTGGCTGTTAAAGTGCTTCAGCAAACAGGACTGTATTCAACCTATTGGGTCAAATAGCTCAGAGAAGGTGTTTTGCATAGATGGCTTAAGCTTTTTAATGCTTTCTGGACTGTAAAACAATGACTCTTTTCTTTGTTTCTTAGCTGTATTACACGTACAATTCATTCCCTCATAAGTTTATTTTTGCTTCAGGTTTACTTTAAAGAAGGACCAATTTCCATTTGCATTTCGAAAATTCACATTAGTACAGAAAGCAATGCAATTTCAATTGAAGAGCTTACATTGAGGCCCTGTTCACAGTGGTCAGTTGCGTTGCAGAATAATTCTGCATGTCCACTTACTGCCCATACAATTCTATGGGCCTGTTCAAAGTAACAGATTGCGTTATTCTAATGCATGCAGGTTTTGTATTAGTCTATGGCCAGTCTCCATTGCAGTTTAGTCATTATTAGGGCTGAGGAAGTTGGAGTTGGGACAATTTTGGGGTACCTGGAGTTGGAGTCTGAGTCGGTGGTTTTATAAACTGAGGAGTCAGGAGTCTGAGTTGGATGTGTTTCGTACCAAATCCATATCCCTTGGTAAGTATTAGAATAAGGAGTAGAGGAGTCTGAGTTGGAGCAATTTTGGGTACCTGGAGTCGGTGTTAGTCAGTCAGTGGTTTCATAAACTTTTCATAAACTGAAGAATCGGATGATTTTTGTACCGACTCCACAGCCCTGGTCATTATAATGTGTGCGCTATGCAACTGACCGCTGTGAACCTAGCCTATAGGGTTTTTTGTAGTCCATTCCCCCCGACCACCACCACCAAAAAAATCTGGCGGCTAACTAGATTTTCACACCACGTGTGCATTTCCCATGTAATGATTCTCAATTACACTAGATGCATGTGAAAGTTCACATAAAAATTTGTATACAATAATGTAAAAAATGTGCATACGGAAAAACGCATACAAAATGTGGAAATGGGCCAGAAGAATTGTGGACAATTCAGTTGGGTTACTCACAGCCCACTATTTAATTGTAGCTCACATCTCTCCAAAACATCATGTCCGTCACAAGAATAATTCAATCACTGCTGTTTGTAGAACATTCTTCTCTTCAGCCTATTATAATTGGCCAGTCAGCTATTGCTTGAGGTAAACTATTGGCCAGAGCTGTTCTTACATGCAGATTTCATGAATTGTGACAATTTCAACTGCACTCGCTTCTATTCACTCCCATTGCTGTTTACATAAAACAGGTTTCTGCTATTTGCTACAAACTTACCATCTGTCAGCTTGTAATGGCTGCAAAGCATGCATCTATTGGAAATTATGGGCAACCTGAGGTGAGGCAATCTTGTGGTTTATCTGTTTTTTATTTAATTTATAACCGATTTAAATTATTTAAAACTATGGGGACCTGAAGAACCCAGTTAATTGCCCAAACTTAATCTTTTCAGGGTAAGAGGTAGCATATAGTGGACAAGATTTATAATTATGGGATTTTTAGCCTTATACAATTGCCCATTTCCCCATTGTCATTACAGAATTGGCCCAGTCAAAGCTGATATTTTAACTTCTGGACTGTGGTGGACCAAATCTTCAACTGGCTTTGTACCTCTCGTAGCTCATTCAGTGGAGATTTTGATGCGTTTTCTGTAATGCTAACTAAACACATACCACACACATACCATGGCGAGCATTTGGAAACTTAAATCTAGGCCCTGAAGTTGCTGAAGGATATAAGAAGCCTTTGGTAATTCAATAAATACTGGCATTAACTTAATTGACTTGATTTCTTTCACTGTAGGCTCATTTTGTGTCCCACTGTTTTGGTTGATTTTTTTTTTTCTTCCTTTGGAGAATGGACAAGTACGCACAAGTCCTATACAGTTTCTTGTAGTATCTGGAGCTGTTTTCTGCTGCGGTGGCGAGTCAGATCCTTCTTGCTCAGGGACTTGGATTTAATCAGACTTTAGAAGTGAAAATCGGTTGCTGTTTACGGAGTTCCAGAAGAAGGGAAATGTTTGCTTATATTTTATTTTCTTTCCCTCGGGCGGGGCTGTGGATGAACAAGAGGGTACGATCTGAAATGACTGTAAATATATAATTGTTTAATTATTAAAGAGTTTATTATTTAATCTCTGTGGCTGGTTTATGTAAAGATAACTTTGGTGAAGTGCTGCATAAGGTTTGTATGCATATGAAGCATGTACTTCTCCACGCTTACTAGTAGGCATGAGGATTTTGGCCATATAATGAGCATAATCTGTTCTGCAAACATGGTAACAGTTAATCAAGATCTAGTCATTATCCAACATAAATTATATGCCTGCAAGCCCAGGAAAATTATTTGGATATTTGCCTGTTGTATGGTGGCCTGAAGAACACTTGTCATGAAAGGAATCAGGAGAGGGATTAAGTTGATCTCCCAAAAAATGCTACTAAAGGTAGCCATACATATAGCGATGTATGGGCAGATTCGACCAAGAGAAAAATCCCTCATTGAATCTGACGAGAACTCTGTAAGCTGCCCATACACCACAGGTCGATTCCCAATCAATTTCATGCTGAATTTTCGCTGCTGTGCCCCCCCCCCCCCCAATGTAATGTCCCTTGTGCCAGTAAATGCATAATTACCGCCCCAGCAGGCTTTCAGGATTCTTCTTCTGCATACACGCGCCCCACGTTGTCTCCTAGTAAGGGCGCGTCACACGTGTGCCCTTTCTAGAAAACCACGTGGGGCGTGCATGTATGCGGAAGAGGAGAATGTGTCCAGAGCAGGGGGGGAGGAGGGGGAGACAAGCAGAGGCTGTGGACAAGTAACGTATACTTTACACGGGCCCTTGGGGAGGGGAGGCTAGGGGGACGACACATTGACATTAGGGTGGATGGTTTCTTTGGTCGTCGGGAAATTGCACTCCGTTCCCGCTGCGCATCCGACCAACCAACTTCAGCCCGACATCTTGCAGCATGCGCTATCGACAATGCAACCAATTTCCGTCCCGAAATTGGTTACTTTCAGGCGGGCATGCACTTTGCGGCACGATTTTCCTCTAATTCGATTGTAATCGAATTGGATGGTTGATCGGCCACAAAGTCGCCTGATGTATGGCCACCTTTACTCCTGTAATCTTCCAGAACATATACTGTGAGATTAGGCTCATGAGCAGGACACTTGAACACCTTTCTTATAAAATCAAAGCCATGCTGAAGAGCACATGATCTACCTGGTAAGAACCACCAGATAACTTTTTTTTTTTAAATGGTTAAATTCCATGTATAGGCTAAAACATACCATATTTTTTCTGAAGAAAGCTTGGCGGGATAATGCTAGTGTGCCTGTGCAAGCTGCCAACAAGTGTGCACAAGCTCTCATGAGTCTTGGTGCTGGAACGGGGTTGCTGAGAAGGATAAGGCAGTGATAGGAAAACTTGGCTCTCCAGCTGTTGAGGAACTACAAGTCCCACAATGCATTTGCCTTTATGAATCATGACTGTGGCTGTCAGACTCCTGCAATGCATTGTGGGACTTATTGTTTCTTAACAGCTGGAGAGCCAAGTTTATCTACCACTGGGATAAGGGAAGCATTTTAGGATCAAGAGGCTTCCCCCTCTCAAGGTAAGTAGGGGCACTTTTTTCTCGAGGGTCACTTTTTATGGCATACACACATCAACATTCGATGCACAAACCTAAAACCTGGTACACAGCATGCAATTTCCCTTCAGATACATGGGTCTGATCAGGTTCCGAGCAATTTCGTGCAGAGGTGATAGGAAAATCAATTGGAACCTGATCGGACCTTTTGAAAATTATCGATTTGACTCGTCAATCTAATGGGATTAAGACAGCCTTTCTCAACCTTTGACTAATTTAGTCAAATACTGCTTTAACTGGCCAAAGGAGGCTTCAGAAGTCTTCAGGAAACCCGAGTGCTCCTGAAGAAGGGCGGCCCTGTACTGCACCTGCGCAAGCACGCTCTCTTGCACGCTCACGCCTGTGCAGTATGGAGCCGCACGTCTTTGGAAGGACATGGCTCCCGAAGAATTCCAAATACCCTTTCGGCGGGGGATTGAATCTGGGGGGAGCCTGCACAGGATAGAGAGCACCGAGAGAGGAGACGGAAGGCTCTATACGACCCAGAGCCTTCCCTCTCCTTAGGTATGTATTTGCTTCATTTTTTTTTTTTTTTTTTTAAATGCGGTTCCCATTCACTTGAAGGTGGTGAATCCCCTGCTGGTCACCTGGGCCCCTGCACCAGCAGACTCTTGCTAGCACTTGGCAGAGCAGTGAAGTGGCCACATCTTTGCCTGTAACAAGACATGATGCTGCCAATCAGATCAGGTTACAAATCTCTCAAGAAGTACTGCTGGGGGGACATAAAGGAAAGACTAAGTTTTGTTCTAAATTGTAAATTCACTTTCCTCTATAGCCCAGTAAAAGCAGAGATATTTCCTTCCAATAGGCTTATGTAAGTAGTTGTAGTCTTGTACTACTTGGCAGTGGTAAAATTGGCCACTATCCTGCAGATTAAAATTTAATGTGTGTATGTAGCCTTAGATTTATAAAGACATGGTGGACAGATGGTTTAAAATATGTTCAATGTTAAGATGATAGATTTAGCCCTGCCTCCAGGAGCGACCAAGTCTGCGACCAAGTGTTTTTGTAATAATTTCAGAGGACAGTTTAAAAATGGTAGCTGTACAGACAAAACTGATTGGCTCAATAAAACTAGGGAGGATGAGCATATGTCCTGCAAGAGCAATAGTTTGGGCTTTATTGATCCACAACAATGGATCACTAAAGGTGACATACATCTAGCGATGATGGGTGGATATCACCAAAAGACAGAACTCTGATTGAATCTGATTGGAGAGATCTGTCAGGTGTCCATACACTACAGGCCAATCTTGCATGAATTGGTATAGTGATGTCGGCCATGGTGCTGTCCCCCTAGTATAAAATGTGCCCTGTGCATGAATGCTCTTTACCTGTTGGTGTGTGTGTGTATGTGTGTGTGAGTACGTAGCCAGTGGCTGATGCTGACAGCTAAAGTAGTCATGAATGGTGCCTCGGGTGGCAAATTTTACTCCGGGGGACAGTGCCAGAGGTTCTGACGCTTGAACCGAAATCACACGTTACTGCCATGCACCCAATCGAGTGTGTCGCGTCCAACCAGGGTTGCGCTCACCAGTGATTACCTGTGATTCAAATGAGGCTAATGCTGGGCATACGTGAGTCGACCACCCGCCGCGTGTGCGCTGATCGATTCCCCGCCGGCGGTGCTTATCAGCCGCTCGATTCCCTGCCATTGGCCGCCAGTGGGAATCGAGCGGCCGTGGGTTGATGGCATGATTGGGCCAGCTGAATATTATCAGCGGGTCGATACACGGTACAGAAACGTACCGTGTATTACCAGCATTAATTGCTGTGTGTGTCGTGGGGCTACAAGGGGTAATTTAACCATAATTCCGCCGCCCACCCTGCGTTCCTAACAGCTTGCATGCGTCCTATTGGTCACGTTGCAAGCCTCACACCGGCGCACTTCCTCCTTCTGGCTGGCATGTCTGTTCGATATATGTAACTTATTTCATCCAGAAATTGGTTGCATTGTTGATTGGTAGTACCCATTTTCATCCAATAATGATTTCAAGCAACAAAAATCAAATGTGTATGAATGTTGGCTTTTAGTCAAAACAAGCTCTACTTGCATTATGAATGGGTTTTAATTTTCTAATCTTCCTAAAAAAAAAAAGGTAGGTATGGTATAAATGGGTTTTGCCTCGTCATTATATCCACTGCTGAAACCTGATCCTGCCTGTAGACTGGAATTCCCTGAATGCGGATCTATGCCCCCCGGTGTGTCCATACTCCTCCTATCGCAGTGATCTGGCAATAGGGAATCCTGCATGTGCCAGACCATCTAGCTGGGCAGGAAATCTATCTGCATGTTATGAATAGGTGACTGTTGTAATAAAGCGCTCTGTGTATTCTTCCCCTGCCATTGTCTGCCTGCAACGTGACGGCAGTGAAAGTGTTAGGTGGCTCTTAGCTGCCTCCTTGTTTACAGCCGCTGGGCCCCGCCCCGGCCAGCGATGGCTCCTCCAGCTTCCCATTGGCCAGTGAAGTTTGGTGCGTTTCTCATTCGCTGCGCTGCCTGCCAGAAGTCACACTGTATTGGCAGCTGTCTTGCGGAGGGGGCGGGGCGGTTTTTCCTCCACTAACATGGCCGCTGCTGCTGTGCGGCTGCTGATAGTGGCTGGGCTGGGGGTAACGCAGCTGCCGCCGGTGACAGGAGGGGTTGGGGACCAGGCTCAGGTGCTGGGGGTGAGGCTAGAGGATGGAGTCGGGGTATCTATGACAGGAGGAGTTATCAGGGCTCGCCCTGGCTCTGTATTCCGTCTCCGCATTTATGGCTCAGTGCTCAGTAACGTCACCTGGCCCTGGCTGTCCATTGGGGGCCACAGCTGTACTCCAGCCCCAGACTGCCCTATTGAGCTGCTGCAGGAGTTCCAGGTGTGCACTGAGCACTCTGGCCTGGTCACTCTTCAGGTTCCTGAGGCAGTAGACCAAAAAGGCGTTTTGTATACCCTGTGTGTGCTCCAGGGGGGAAACTGGGCCCCTTATGAAGGGGGGGACACCCTCATCACTGTATTGGGGGATGAGGATAAACTGCCCTCTGCTGGTCTTGCACAGCAGCCATGTGTACAGTTTGTGCCCAGCACCAGAAGTCTTGATGATGTTGAGCCCAGTGAGCAGAATTCTTTACCCATTTGGCTCCTGGCTTTTCTGATCATCCTCTGTGTTATGCTGTCTGGCCTTCTTAGAGGTCTGCAGTTGAGCACTCTAGCCTTAGAACCTGCAGAACTTGGTCTTCTTAGAGATTGGGGTTCTCCCTCTGAAAGAACAGGTGCCACTCATTTGAACTATCTAAGGACTAATTGGGGCGGTTATACGTTTATTTCCCTGTTGGCCCTTTGCTGCATCACCAACGCATCTGTAGCTGTCTTGTTGTACCATGCAATAGGTTCAATAGCGGCCGCCATCTTCTCAGCTGCTGGAGTACTATTGATAGCTGGAGAGGCTCTGCCAGCTGCCATCAGTTCCCGCTGGGGTCCTTGGCTGGCATCAAAGTGCCTTTGGCTCACTCATTTTTTCCTGCTTCTTCCTGGGCCCATTTCATTTCCGTTGTCCTGGCTCCTGGAGAAAGTGTTTGGGCAGGACCCAAGCTGCTGTTATATGAGACTGCGAATTTTAGACATGGCCAGATGTGGGGATCCCTACAGTGAGTTAGTGAGGGACGAATTCAGCAAGGGAGCTTTAAGAAACAGAACCGTGGAAGATATTTTAACACCGGTGAACGAGTGCTTCATGCTACCTAGCGATGCGCTTTTGGACTTCAGCACTATGTCCAGCATCATGGAGAGTGGCTACACCCGTATACCTGTGTATGAAAATGAGCGTACCAACATTGTGGATATCCTCTACTTGAAAGACTTGGCCTACGTGGATCCAGATGACTGCACACCTTTGACCACCATCACCCGCTTCTATAGTCACCCTGTCCACTTTGTGTTTAGCGACACCAAGTTGGATGCTGTGCTGGAGGAGTTCAAGAAGGGTGAGAGGGCCCTGGCTATGCCAGAGCAGCACATGTGTTTGTGTTTGCACACATACAAGTTTTGTGTGCTTCTTGTTCAGAAAATGTACAAAGTATAAGGGGTTCCATAGAGTGGGGGTAGAGGATATCATGCTCCGAAGATAATTGCAAGTTTTAAGGAGTGTGAAAAAAAATACAATGGATTCGTGGAATGGTCTTCAAGTAGTGTTCATAGAGGCAAATGCCGTAATTGACATGAAAACTAATCCATTAATAATAATCATCCCTTAGAACCTATAAGGTATGTGCTAGTGATCTTTCTGGTACTTCTGTTTCAGTGTCAAGTGAAGCTAAATATTTCCATAGTATTTTGCATGTTGTATTCCCCATCATTGCTGTTTTCAGAATCACAGTTTCCAGTCGTATCTCATATCCTGTCCATGTCTGTGTGTATATCTCTGTTCCCACAGGCAAGTCTCACATGGCCATTGTCCAGAAAGTGAATAATGAAGGAGAAGGCGATCCATTCTACGAGGTGATGGGCTTAGTCACACTGGAGGATGTTATAGAGGAAATCATAAAATCGGAGATCTTGGATGAGTCCGAGGATTGCAGTAAGTTGTGTATATGTCAGTGTAGTGACGTGAAAAAGAGAGATGGTGAAGAAATAAAGCCTCCTCCTCCCAGATTACTCCTTGTTATATTAAAGGGGAACTGAAGTAAGAGGTATACGGAGGCTGCCATATTTATTTCCTTTTAAGCAATACCAGTTGCCTGGCAGCCCTGCTGGTCTATTTCTCTGCAGTAGTATCTGAATAACACCAGAAACAAGCATGCAGCTAGTCTTGTTAGATCTGACTTTAAAGTCTGAAACACCTGATCTGCTGCATGCTTGTTCAGGGGCTATGGCTAATAGTATTAGAGGCAGAGGATCAGCAGGGCTGACTGGCAACTGGTATTGCTTAAAAAGAAATAAACATGGCAGCCTCCATATACCTCTCTCTTCAGTTCCCCTTTAAGTAAGTTTGGAGCACAGACAATTTTACCGGTGATCATGACAGTAAGGTAACCTGCTTTGCACAATTAGCATGGGATACCAGGGCACCCTAGTAAGGTATGTGTTTACTAGGTAATGCAGATCATGGTTATTGCACAACATGCACTACCTTAAGGCCTCGTTCACATCAGGGACGTTTCTGTGCGCTTTCCACAGCGCACTGCCCTGTGCGTTCAGCAAAGTATTAATTTTTCCATGTAACTAAATGTAGCTGGTTCACATCTATGCGCTGCGCTGAGCAGCATTACAAAAACGTAGTGTTGCATGCATTTTTGTGCGCTGAGCTGCAAAGCACACATCAATGCAAGTGAATGGGTGCGCTTTTTTAGCGCGTACAAGCGCATAGAAGCGCATGCGTTTTTTACCCCTAATTGGAGAAAAAAATACATTTACAAACAAAAACAAAGTTTTGACAACTGCTGCTGCTACAGTAAGCAAAACGTGCTTTAACCACTTGATGACCCAGCCTTTACCCACCTTAAGGACCAGCGCTGTTTTTTGTAATCTGTGCTGGGTGGGCTTTGCAGCCCACAGCACAGATCAGGGTGCATGCAGAGCGATCAGATCGCCCCCCTTTTTTTTCCCCCATGGGGATGATGTGCAGGGGGGGTCTGATCGCTCCTGCCTGAGGTTTGCGGGGGGGGGCACCTCAAAGCCCACCTCCGCAGCGAAATTCCCCCCCTCCCTCTCCTACCTGTCTCCTCTGGTGATCGGGGCTGCACAGGACGCTATCCGTCCTGTACAGCCTGTGACAGGATGTCCTCTGTCACATGGCGGCGATCCCCGGCCGCTGATTGGCCGGGGATCGCCGATCTGCCTTACGGCGCTGCTGCGCAGCAGCGCCGTTCAATGTAAACAAAGGAGGCAGGCTATTCACGGAGACCCGCTCCGTGATCTAACAGGAAACGTGAGCAGCCTTTCCTGATTAATGAGGGAGGCACCTGGCGACGCAGATCTGCGTCGCTGGTCCTCCAGCTACCACTTTGCCGCCGCACGGTATGAGTGTGCGGTCGGCAAGTGGTTAAAGAAGCGCAGCGCAACACACAGAAACGTGTACTAAAGTGCGCACAAGCGCATGCGTTTTTTACCACGCGCTTTAACACGTTTTTCAGCGCAGCAGATATGAACAAGGCCTCAGGCACGTACACACACCAGACTTTTACAAACTACAGGTCGTCAGACCCACCCGTGGGGTGGTCGTTGTGACGAAGGTTGCACATGAGTACAGGCTGTTGTCAGACAGACCCTGAGCTGATCAGTCTTATCAGTCTGCCTACAGCCTGTACTCACGTGCTACTGTTGGCAGAACGACCCGTTGTTTGTGAAAATATGGTCTGTGTACATTCCTTAACTGGTGCCCTCTCCCTGCTCCTTCATGACTACCTCCCATGGGGGAATTGGGGAGGAGTCTGGTCATCTTTGTCTCTAGTCAAACTGCACTGCCATGTCTGCAGGAAATGGAACTAGAGAATTCGGCTACGTGATTTCATTGTGTTATAATAAGCACAGATATGCAATACACAAAACAATATTAATTTTTAGTTAATGCAAATTTATTATAATATGCATCAAATACGGGATACTGAACTAGTGCTTTGCATAAAGGAAAGTGATGAGTCTCTTTCTCACTAACCTGCATGAATAAGATCCTTTCTGTTGCTGACCTAAAACATTGTCGTGTGCAGGAGAATAAGATGAGTAAAGGGGCCCATACACTGGTTGATTTCAGCAATCCATCGATTCTATACAATTGATCGATCAGAAATCGATTCTTTCAAATTTGCAATCGATTTTGATCAGTTTGATCTATCTGACAGGATGTAAAATCTGGCCCATAGAGTTGCATTGGATCTGATCTGCTGCAAATCTATAAGTGAATGGCCACCTTAAAGAGAACCCCAGGTGTGTTTAAAGAATGTTATCTGCATACAGAGGCTGGATCTGCCTCTACAGCCCAGCCTCTGTTGCTATCCCAAACCCCACTAAGGTCCCCCTGCACTCTGCAATCCCTCATAAATCACAGCCGTGCTGTGAGGCTGTGTTTACATCTGTAGTGTCAGTCTCAGCTGCTCCCCCGCCTCCTGCATAGCTCCGGTCCCTGCCCCCGTCCCTTCCCTCCAATCAGCAGGGAGGGAAGGGATGCAGGCGGGGCCTGGAGTTCTGCAGGAGACGGGGAGAGCAGTAGACTGACACTATAGAGATAAACACAGCCAGCTCTGACAAGCTGTTTGTCAGCAGCGTGGCTGTGATTTATGAGGGATTGCAGAGTGCAGGGGGACCTTAGGGGGGTTTGGGATAGCAACACAGGCTGGGCTGTATAGGCAGATCCAGCCTCTGTATGCAGATAATATTCTTTAAACCCACCTCGGGTTCTCTTTAAGAATGTCTTCCCATAGCTGGCGGTATTAGGAAAACTTGGCTACACTTTACTGCAGGCCTGTGGAGTCGGGACAAAAATCCTCCGACTCCTCAGTTTAGGATTCCACCGACTCTCCGACTCCTCTAATTTGCATATTACAATCTTGTTGATTGAAAGTATGTAACATGAAATTCGTCTCTTAACTGCCAACGCTTAGGAATTTTAAAAGTCAACTGAAGTGAGAAGGATATGGAGACTGCCATATTTATTCCCTTTAGTCATAGACTAAAACTAGTCCTTGGTAAGAGTACTTGTAAAAGGTACAGGCCGGAACAAAGAACATCTATCAGGCCCTAGGCAATATAACTGTGGGTACATGTAAGAGCGATGTGCAGGTACTCTGCAGGGGAATAAGGAGATTCTTCCTCTATTACACATTCTTCATGTACAATCTGAACCAGGTTTATGGGTGATAGACAACACCTCTGTGTTCAATGTGCACAACATTCTCAGTGGATTCCCTGCAGCTCTGTGGAGAGTGCATATGTAGAGTATAGTACTACTGTGTAACAAAGTAAACCTGAGACAGATGAAATTAAAGTTGTATACATACCTGGGGCTTCCTCCAGCCCCCTTCAGGCTAATCAGTCCCTCGCTGTCCTCCTCTGCCACCTGGATCTTCTGCTATGAGTCCAGGTACTTGAGCCAGTCTGGCGTAGTGTGCATGCACACACTCCGCCGCCAGAAGCATACTACACCTGTGCAGCACTATTGCGCAGGTGCAGAACGCTCCTGGCTGTGGAAGCGGCATGCGGCCGGACTGCGCTGACTGGCTGAATTACCAGGACTCATAGCAGAAGATCCAGGTGGTGGAGGTGGACAGCGAGGGACTGATTAGCCTGAAGGGGGCTGGAAGAAGCCCCAGGTATGTATAAAACTTTTATTTTCATCCTTCTCAGGTACCATTTAATTTGTAGTCACCAGACCAAATTTTAACAACATATCAAATTATTTGATTTCATGAGCAAAGAGTACATTTGCATAAATCAGAATCAACGCAGAATTATTTCCATCTCGTTGACCATCTCTGTTAGTGACACAGCTACACATCAGGCTTTATACTTACAGCATACCGTATATACTCGCATACAAGCCGAATTTTTGACCCCCAAAAAGGGGGTCAAAAGTTGGGGGGTCGGCTTGTATGCGAGTCTTCCCTGGTGGTCCGCGGCCCCTGCTACCCCTCCCCGCTCACCCCGCCGCTGCCGCTGCTATTACTTGTTTAGGCAGCGGCTTCCTCGTCCCCGGCGCTTCCTCTTCCCCGCTCTCATGCCTGTATGAAGAGATCACAGCAGCGCGCCCGGCGCTGCTGCTGTGACGATGCAGGGGGCAGGAAAGAGCGGCTACAGATCGCCGCTACAGGGAGCCGCGCTCTTTCCTGCCCCCTGCATCGTCACAGCAGCAGTGCCGGGCGCGCTGCTGTGATCTCTTCATACAGGCATGAGAGCGGGGAAGAGGAAGTGCCGGGGACGAGGAAGCCGCTGCAGGTAATAGCAGCGGGGGGAGCAGGGCACTATACTGGCCACTACCTACCTACACTGGGTACTATACTAGCTATACTGGGGCACTATACTAGCTAAAATGGGCACTTTACTAGCTATACTGGGGCACTATACTAGCTATACTGGGCACTAAACTGGGCACTATACTAGCTATACTGGGTCATTATACTAGCTATACTGGGTCACTATACTAGCTATACTGGGGCACTATACTAGCTATACTGACGCACTATACTGCGCACTATACTAGCTATACTGGGCACTATACTAGCTATACTGGGGCACTACCTACCTATTAAGGGCACTATACTGGCTAAACTGGGCACTATACTAGCTATACTGGGGCACTACCTACCTATACTGGGCACTATACTGGCTAAACTGGGCACTATACTAGCTAAACTGGGCACTATACTAGCTATACTGGGACACACTGGGGGGATTACGCGGCCTGCACCAATCCAGCATTTCCTACCCCCGGCTTATATGGGGGTCAATCATTTTTCCCTGTTTTTTCATGGAAAAGTTGGGGGTTCCGTTTATATGCGGGTCGGCTTATATGCGAGTATATACGGTAGATGTTATTTAGTATATATAAGAGATTCCTGTGTACACATCATATATACAGTCACAATCAGATGTGTAGATCTGACTTTAAAAATACGGGGACTGCTTTATTGAAGCAGCACAAGTAACTAATTTTGATTGGTTTATTTCATTTTTGTGGACTAAGCACAGCTATTACTGTATGTATAAATTATTTATGATGACTATTCTATGAGAAATAGAACATTTTATCATATTTTCTATTTTACTTACAGTTTAAATTCATTAGGAGTCGGTGCATTTTTTCCCGACTCCAACTCCAGGCACCCAAAATTGCCCCGACTCCACCACTCTGACTCCACAGCCCTGCTTGACTATGCAGATCTTGCAGAAAATCACCCCATTGAGTCTGGACAAGAAAACAGACTCTAGCCTCGTACAAACGTATAAGGCATGTCGTCTGTCAGGGATTGGGAATCGATCCCTCGGGCGACACTGCAGGGCTGAGGCTGTACAGGCGCATATGTGGGAGGTTAGTGCAAAGGAATGATGGAAGAAGTGATGTTACACGGCGGTTTGGGTGATATGGAAGAACCGTGTTCTCAGAAAATGACTATGCCAATCACAGGGCCCTTGTGATGGGCAACTTGCATGCACTTTGATTATTTAATTGCTTGCAGTGTGTACAGGCGCTAAAATCGCCACATTTGCCATCATTGTAACAAGTTTTAGCTTGGCTGCATGCTTGTTTTAAGTTTACTGACTCATTAAAGGTCACTACTTACAAGTCGATAAATGTATGGCCAGCTTAAGTCGTAAGTAAAGCTCAGCACTCACCGCCCGACAGGTCCAGCAACTTCCCCTTGACTACAGTTGTCAAGTGACGCTCCTTCCTGCCGGCAGGTATGCATGATGTCACGTGTCGCTACATGTCGGGAGTGAACGAGACTTCGAGCGATTACGGAGTCGTCGGGGATCTTAGCGATCCAGTCCGCCATGACAGTCATTATTGCAAAGCTAAGCGATGGTCATATGACTGTACCCATGTCGCAATATTGGAGACGACCGCTCTGCGCTCAAAAAATTGTCAGTCGTCCGGAAAATCGCAACGTGGGTACAGCTTTAAAATGACAGCTCAGAAACGTATCAACTTAAAAAAAAAAAAACAGCAGCGTCCAAATTTACACTTTCATGGAGACTTTTTCTATTATTTTTATGTGGTCTCTGTGCAGTTTGGAGTCATGTCATGCATGCCACTATTGTGTTTTTGTGTGTATATGTAAACACACCTGTGTGTATGGTTTCCAGCTGAAAATCTAGTTGACCATTATTTCTACACACCTTAGCTATATATAGCTGTAGAGTCCAAAGATTTAGAAAATGGTTTACTTCTTGGTACTACAAATGTATCCGCCACTTAAATATACATACTGTACTTTAGATACGTAAGAAATAGAGGTGACTTGGGACACTTCTAGAGTAGGCCTGAAAGATAAATCGAATTTAAATCGAAATCGTGATCACCAAGATCACAATTTCGGAATCGTCAAAGCGGCAATTATCGCGATCACGTCATTTTCACATGGGGGAAGTTTGAAGAAGTGTGCTTGGCAAAACTCCGGGTTCCTGTATGTCACATGACATACAGAAGGTATTCCGTGCTTTAGAAGCTATGTCCAGAACTGATGCAGCTTGGGGGACAGAGGAGGCAAAGAGAGACATAGAGAGAAACAGAGCGGGCACAGAGACACAAAGGGGGCAAGAGAAAGACCCAGAGGAGGCATAAAGAGGCAAAGGGGGCACAAAGAGAGACAGAGGAGGGGACAACGAGGCAAAGAGGGGGAACAAAGCTTGATTGGAAGGAAACCGTGCATCAAATCGAAATCGCAATTTCAGACAGAAATCGCTCAATTCAATTTTTTCCTAAAATCGTTCAGGCCTATTCTAGAGCTATGAGTTTTATTTTGGTTTGGGACTGAGACAGGAGAGATTGTGTTTTTTTTTTTTTTTTTTGCTTTAACACTGTGTGTTTCGCTGGAGTAGAAGTTGGGAAATGATTTTTCTCCCTCCAGTAAGTGGAATAAACCTTTGGCAGAGACAGTGACAGCACTAAATTCACAAAGTGGGAAACAAAGCAGTGATGTAATGCTGGTTTGTTCATTAAACATATTATTTTTTGTACAAAGCTCCCACCAGTTATCCAGGGGTCTGCACCATCTGTTCTTATAAGAAATAATTGTCAATCCAACATCACTGTGCCTGTGACATGAAACTTTTGCCATTTGGGTTGGTATTGGCTATCACTCTACCAAGCAAACCCCTGTGCACATCCAGCTTAGCTGTGCTGTATTTACAGTGTTGTAGACAGGGGAGGGGGTGAGTGAGTAGAGAAAGGACAAGACCTGCAAATCTGGATGCCTTCACTTCCATTTATCTACCATGCTTTGCTTGCTCTGAAACAGGCACTGTAATTTTTGTATTTGACATGAATAGGTTTGGTGCTCTACTAAAGTTGGGTACATACTTTGAATTACTATCTCCTGGCAGAGGTAGGGATGTGATCCCTCAGGTGACAGTCTATGGCAGAGGCTGTAAAGACATGTTGGTAGTCTGCAGGCTAACATGCTCTGTCACTGAGGAGGGCGGCAGAGGGTCAATGTGCAGAACACTATGAACAATGGTGGGCTGCTCTCTTGTGAGAGGAAGTGGATGCTTGATCTCTGCGTAAATTTTTTCGACGCCCGGTCTTTTGGGTGCAGGGCGAGCCAAATGAGGGAACACCCTGCTGCCACTGAAATTCCCGGCAACATTACTTACTATTCCGCCTCCGTCTGGGCCACTGTACACACACTAGATTCTTGCTTAGAGACGTCTTTTGTTTCCGACTCGGTCAAGTTTAAAGGATACCCGAAGTGACATGATGAGATAGACATGTGTATGTACAGTGCCCAGCATACAAATAACTATGCTATGCTCTTTTTTTTTTTTTTTTTTTTTTTCCATTTCTCTGTCTGAAAGAGCTAAATATCAGGTATTTAAGTGACTGACTCAGACAGGAAGTGACTACAGTGTTACCCTCATTGATAAAAAAATTCCAACTATAAAACACTTTCCTAGCAGAAAATGGCTTCTGAGAGCAAGAAAGAGATAAAAAGCGGAATTTCTTATCAGTGAGGGTCACACTGTAGTCACTTCCTGTCTGAGTCAGGACTGACTCAGCCATTTACATACCTGACATTTAAATCTTTCAGGCAGAGAAAGGAAAAAAAGGAACACAGCAGTTATTTGTGTGCTAGGCACTGTACATACACATGTCTATCATCATGTCACATGCCACTTCGGGTATCCTTTAACCTGAAGTGAGTAGAACCTCAAGATTCACCGATATGGCCTGTGATTTAGCGCCATCTTGGTAGCACGTTAACAGGCTTCTCAGCACAATTGCAACTAGATCAGTGTTGGCAGACGCAACTGGATTGGTGAGAAAGGTTCTATTGTTCTTTGTACAGGATGTAAGCAGGGTCCATATCATATGTGTAGCAAACGGTTCCAGCATTTCTTTTCACTGGGAAGTTATCTGACTGTTGTGCAACATTTGTGTCGCATGAGCTTTCTACAACACAAAACTGGAGTAGAGTGGAGAAGTTCCCCCGCAGGCCTGTAATACCAAAGGGAAGCGACATGCTAAGAAATATCATTGGAAGTTCACCTGGTTTTAAAAAAAAACAGCAGATTTTGTAAGGCAGGAGAGGGCAGACAATTGTCCACCTTCCAAAGAATCGTCATTTATCGTAATGATTCCTTCAAATGTACTGTGTGTATTTTTATCAGACTGGTTAAAAAGATTTTTGCTATTATTTCCCCTGAGGCAGGCAGCGCTGTTCAGCCACTCTCCACGGTTTAATTAACACAGAGCTGAGTTTACAACCAGTATAGCCACCGTACATGGTCACGGATGGTCAGACTTCATTATTCTCCGTCTAATAACAAAAATATTGCACTTTAGTCCCAAAGAAGTTTTTTATTTCCTTTTAAACAATAGAAGTTGCCTGGAGGTTCTGACTGCAGTAGTGTCGGAATCTTAGGGCCCTGACACACCAGAGAGCGTTTTGCGGGTCCTTTTCGATTTAAAAAATAAAACCCTTGCAGTAAAATCACAGCAATTGCATAGATCCCCATTTTTCGAAAAATCGCAATTGCAGCTATTTTGCTACGATTTCAATTTAAGTCGGTGGAAGCATTTTTAAAAAAAATAAAAACGACTCGCAAAACGCTCTCTGGTGTGCACCAGAAACAAGCATGTGGGTAATCCAGTCCGATATGTATGATCTCCATGCTTGTTCAGGGGCTGTGGCAACAAGTATTAGAGGCAGAGGATCAGCGGGACAGCCAGGCAAATGGTTTTGTTTAAAATTAAATATGTCTGCCTCATATCCCTCTCACTTCAGGTTCCCTTTAAAGGGAACTTAATCCCATGTAAAAAAAATGAGTTTCACTCACCTGGGGCTTCTACCAGCCCCCTGCAGCCATCCTGTGCCCTCGCAGTCACTCACAGCTCCTCCGGTCCCCCACCGCCAACTAGTTTCGTATTTGCCGACTCTGAGTTGGTGGGCTGCCACGCGCATATTTGCACGAATTCCCGCGGATGCAAGTCGCTATTGCGGACGTCAACGCATATCTGTTGACGTACAGATACGTCAATATGTACAATATGCACAGCCACTGGGACCATAGAATGGGACTAGACATTTATCACAGGAAGCAGGAGGTGATAACTTCAGAAATGGCACGAAAGAGCTCGAATTTCGCATAATTGCAATTTTGCATAAAAATTTGCAATTACGATGCAAAATTGTAATGCGGAATTTCTGCAGATAACCATAATTCTTCCATAATTTTGCGATTTCGAGACCACCGACCCAGCGCTGGACCGTCTAGAAGTTCACATCCGTGCTCCCATCCTAGGAACGCAGCCTCAGGACGCCTCACACCTGCACAGAAGCACAGAGCTGATTGAGCTCGGCTTTTTCCACCAGGCCTCAGCGACTCTGTACTACTGCACAGCTGCAAGGCATCCTCCACCTGCGCCCATTCATGAACGGGAGCATGGTCAGGAACTTCCAGTGGGTCCCAGTGCTGGATTTGGCGGTCTGGAGGAAGACGTGGGAAGCTTCTTTTGGGGGATCCAGAGGCTTTCATCTACCAAAGTAAGTATGTGACTTGCTCCATTTTTAGGGCTTTCGGCAGCTGCGTGTTTAGCTGCAAACGAGCAGAGAAGCTTTTGGCATCAGTTCCTGATGCTGGGTCGTGTTTTGACCCCCTCAGGGAGACATGGAAGTGCCGACTGCCGAGCGTAGCAGGACACAACAATACGATGGGATCGAGTGTGGCATTTGCATGGATGGAAAAGACTGTTATGACTGTTAAAAAGCGACAAATGCCTCGTCCTGTGAAAAGTCACAAGTTGGCTTTAAAGTGTGTATGCAGAACTTGGATCTCGGTATATATTAAAGTGTACCACAGCAAAATCTCATTTCACAGTTTAAAAAGCAATATTTTAAAATCGATATTCTTAAAAACAGCCAGGTCTTTTTGAGATTTTTTTTTTTACTTCAAATCCGTAATTATGTATAATTATTGCAAGATTTTGCAGAAGTAAAATTAGCACATTCCGATCATCACTAACGACAGATTTATCATTTTCAAATATCTGAGTACTGACTGCTGATAATAAAGGAATTCTTAACCTGAAAATTACCTGAGATAATTATATGTGTAGTAGCAAAAGTATATAGAACCTCCTCCATGCAGTCTCACATTCCTATTTTCCTCCTGCAGAGCAAACTGTGAAGAAGAAACGTCCTAAAGTGCATACAATACCAATGTCACATGGTGGGGAGGACCTGTCATTCCTCAAAGCTCATGACCCAGAGCAGAAAGTGAAGATATCACCACAGCTCTTACTGGCCACTCAACGCTTTCTGTCTCAGGGTAATTTCCTTACTACTTTGTTGCAAGGACCAGGTTACTACAAATTACATAAGCCGGTAGCTGCAGTGATTGCATCAGGTCTCACAGAAATATGAAGCTGTAACTGAATTTGGCCCTTCTAGCCTTCCTTTTTTGTGTATTCAGTCACCTCAGACAGTCTTGTCCTCTTCTTTCTGTTAATAAATGTGTTTAAAGAGCCGCTTGCACGAAAAATTGTAAAATGCATGTGTGTGCACATTTATAAAATGTACATATTTTGTTCCTGAGCAAAATGCACTATAACAGTGATGCAAAACTACAAATCCCATCATGCCTCTGCCTCCCTGAGTTATGCTTAGCGCTGTCAGAGTATTGCAATGTCTCATGGGACTTGTAGTTCCACCACAGCTGGAGTGCCAAGGTTAGCCATCACTGCACTATAAATTACTTTTTTTCCCATGTTGTTGTCAGATCTAACATTTAGTTATTGTTATACCTTTCTCTTCAGGCAACATATTGGCTAGTACTGCCCTTGCTGTAGAGCAGGGGTGTCAAACTCAAATACAAAGTGGGCCTAAATTGAACACTGGGGCCAAGTTGCGGGCCAACCTCAATGTCTACTGGCCTCCTTATAAAATTCCCTGGTGTCCAATTACTCCCCTCCATCTCCTATACAGTTCCCTGCCTGGTGTCTAGTGGTCCTCCTCCCTCCCCTGTACAGTTCTCTGGTGTCTAGTGCTTCTCCCTCCCATACACAGATTCCTGGGGCCATATGCAATTCACTTTTTCACCTGAGTTTCATCTTCAAATTAAAATAACTTTCCAGCACTTTTCAATTAAAGTACCAAAAAGTAAATTAAACAGGATTAAAAGCATTTTCTTGCTTTCTGATGGCATAAAATGCATTTTATTGACAAATTTAAAAATATTACCCCGGAGGAAACTCAGTAGAAAAAGGTAATTGCATATGGTCCCTGGTGTCTAGTGGCCCCCACCCTCTTCTATACAGTTCCCTAGTGTTTAGTTCTTCCCCCCTCCCTCCCCCATATGGTTTCCCTGGTGTTCTAGGCTAGGGCATCACCTCCCAATATACCCTAGCTTCCCTGGTGGTCTAGAGTGGTCCAAACATAATGCAAAGTGGAGAAACGACTTGAGGGCTACATTTAATGGCTCTGAGGGCCAGATTTGGCCCACAGGCCGGAGTTTGACATGTATGCTGTAGAGGCAGCCAAATGAGGGAAGTCTTGTATATTGGAGCAACCAGACTTAAGCTCTGTAGGCCTTACTGCTTTTAGTGCTCATCTTCTCCTGTGTTTGCTTGGTAGAGGTGGAGCTCTTCAGTACCACTCGAATCTCAGAGAAGGCCCTCTTGCACTTGCTCAAAATCCCGGGAGTGACTCAGGAAGTGAAGTTTGATGATAGTGACCGGCTTGCCGCTGAGCACTATTTGTACATGCGCAGCCAGCCTGTGGATTACTTCATTCTCATCCTGCAGGTGAGGACAAGTACAATATGTATTCCTATAAGCTTTGTTTTTTATCGTGGTAAATTGCTCTGTTCTTGGTTTTCCAGGGCAGAGTCCAAGTGGAGATTGGGAAAGAAAGTCTAAAGTTTGAGAATGGAGCATTTACCTACTATGGAGTTGCTGCTTTAAGTCCTTGCCAATTAAGTGAGAGCTGTACAAAGGGGGCATGTACTGTAAAAGGGCTTTGCTGGGTTTTGTGACTATTCCAAATGTTTGTTTTGTATGTGTGGGTGCGGGAGGGGGTGTTACTCTTTGCAGGAGTTATTTAATGGGGATCAGTGAAGTAGCAAGTGGAAGTAGAGCTTGTTCAGGTCATAAATGGCAGGTGACCATGCATTATACCACTCTGCCACCTTTTGATATCCGTTCCAATGCTCAATCCAATGCTTGTTGATGGATACAGAATAGAGCAGTAGCTCTGCAATTAGGCATTTCACAGCAGAGTGATGCTACACAGCCACTAATCTGATACAAACTAGGCCAGGCTCCATCCCTTGCCTCTAAAATTCCTTACAATTGTCCCTCTTATGAAAATAATCCCCCATCTCTCTTTTTAGCCTGCTATACACATCTGGATAATTAAAGTGAAATTGCGCTCTTGCTATAAACCTATATTAGTGCATTATTTATTTTTTTCAGTCACCCAGATATCTTCCTTGTTGCACAGTCACCCAGGTATGTTCCTGTTCCTGCATAGGTAATTGGCTGTACAGTACAGGAACAACTACTGCTCATTTTCCACACCTGCATCCACTGAGTGACTAATAAATCCAGAGCAGGTTTCTAGGATTATTTGTGTTCTCCTGCCTGGAAGCAACTCTGTAAATTAAGGAAAGCATAACTTCACTGCTCCTCACTATATTCCTCCTTTAGGGTTTCCCCTCCTAAATACCGCAGTGCCGAGGAGCCCAGGTCGGCCTGGGATAGCCGGGGCCCCCCCGGGGGACCCGGCGCGTAGAGCCGCTCGCCTCGGGACCGGAGCGCGGACGGAAGCGGGCCGCCTCTCTCCCGGAGCGCATCGCATGTTCGTTGGGAACCCGGTGCTAAATCATTCGTAGACGACCTGATTCTGGGTCAGGGTTTCGTGCGTAGCAGAGCAGCTACCTCGCTGCGATCTATTGAAAGTCATCCCTTGAGCCAAGCTTTTGTCTCTTCCCCCCCCCGCACGGAGGAAGCGGGGACCGGGCGGGGGGTTTCCCCTCCTAAATACCGCAGTGCCGAGGAGCCCAGGTCGGCCTGGGATAGCCGGGGCCCCCCCGGGGGACCCGGCGCGTAGAGCCGCTCGCCTCGGGACCGGAGCGCGGACGGAAGCGGGCCGCCTCTCTCCCGGAGCGCATCGCATGTTCGTTGGGAACCCGGTGCTAAATCATTCGTAGACGACCTGATTCTGGGTCAGGGTTTCGTGCGTAGCAGAGCAGCTACCTCGCTGCGATCTATTGAAAATATATTCCTCCTTTATTCAGTTGTCTGGTATAGTAATGGATATAAATCCTAACCTCCTGTCTTCTTCCTAGGTCATAGTTCTCCATGCAGTGGCCGTGAGCAGAGCGATTCCCCAGACTCTGGCTTATATTGTCCAGACTACTCTGTTAGAGCCATGTCCGACCTGCAGATAGTCAAGGTGTGTTTTGGTGCCTCTGCCTCACATTTTTTGTCAAGTGTATAGTTGTGATGTTTTAGTAGTGGTTTTACTTTTCCAGAAAGGAACCTTCGGATAATTTCAGGTCCACCCTGGGTGTAAATCCAGCCAGTACTGAATATTTTTGTATTTGGATAGAGTGGAGACGAGCCACAGTGCCCAATATATTTTTACATTTTGTGTTTCTGTTTGGGGAGATTATCCCACTTTTTTGTTTTCCCGGTGACCCAGGAGGTAAGGAGGATATACTCAGTGGGGACATAGACTGCAAAGGGTCGTTTTTTTTTGTTTGTTTTTTTTTTTTTATTTATATTTTTTTGCTCTGTCCTTATTGGACAACAGGAACCCATACAGCAGGGATGTCAAACTCTGTCCCTTAAGGGGCCCAAAATGTAAAACTGCGTAAGTCGCAGGTAAAACGAAGTGGCGCAACTATAGGGACCGTAGGGGGCCAGCTCCTCTTCTGCAGAGTAGCCCAGTTTAGCAGCTTTCAATATTTTTTTTCTGCTCCAGTGCTGCTTTGGGTCTCCTATGATCTTCCTGACAGCCACATGCTCTGTGCTACTTACCTTTACCGTCAAATGCATGTCACATGATCGAAAGCTGGAGGTATGGATGCACAAAGCGTGCAGCTGCTGGGAAGAACCAAAAAGTGTGTGTGTGTGTGTGTGTGTGTGTGTGTGTGTGTGTGTGTGTGTGTGTGTGTGTGTGTGTGTGTGTGTGTGTGTGTGTGTGTTACCAGTGGAGTTTGGATCACAGCAGGACAGGGCCCCTTGGTAATTTTTCTGGCCAATCCCGTGGGTTGTTGCTGCAACCCAGCTCAAACTGACAGTGTTTTAACCAGAAACTCTGTCACTGGTGTGATGGGAAGGCAGTTTGCTGTCGTTCTTTCACTGCTCATGATGGTGCACATTTGAAGCTCTTGAAAGCCATATAAAATGCAGCGTTCAGCCCACAGGCTTTGAGTTTGACACTTTCATAGCTTGGTAGTTACAGTGAATGGTGCCACACAGAACTGCTCACCAAAACGGCTCCTGTATTGCTCTTCTAAAATACACAGTTCAAGTCGCATATGATGGTTACTGCCAGTGAAATGCACTTTCATCATATAGTGTACATATATGAAAAGAGAGGTTTCTTAACGTAGTTACACTTTAAGAAAAAGTGTGTTTCCTGCATCCTCACCCCATGTAAAGAGTACTTGTTGCATCTCCATCCCATTGCTGAGACAGATTGCAGGCCTAGGGCTTGTTTAGACAGGCAGTAAACATGCGTTTTCGGGTAGGTGACAAAAACGTTGTTTGAAAGGGAACTGCTACCGCTCGATTCAAATTATTGAAAGGGAGTTTTTAAATGAAAGTAATAGCTTTTGGCATCCTCGTAAATGCGGCGTTAGCTCTCATCCTTATGTCTTGGACTCTAAATGGAGTGTCCAGTTTCTGCTGCGTTCGGCACCTCCAAACATATGCCGAACGCTTCTATGCTAGGTAGCAGAAAAACGTTTAGCATCAGCTAAGCAAGCCGCCGCCAGCCATCCTGCTGAAGTCTGTGTGAACCAGCACTTGGGAATACACCGCTCGATTTTGAGCCATTAAGATGGCTCGATAGATAATTTCCGACATGTCCGATTACCGTTTGATCGCCTCGCCGGTCGATTTCTCAATGAAGTGATGTGAAAAATGAGTGGCAGATAAGAGAATCGAGCGGGCAAAACGATCGGGCGCACGATCAAGCGCCAGAATCAACCAGTGTGTTCCCAGCATTATATGTGATGAAGTGGCAATGAGTTATTACAAAGCACAGATTAGATTACATCTATAATACTTGCCTATAGAAAGTGAGACTCTTCCATCACCCCTCTTCTACCACCGGGCGGCGCTGCACTGCTGACACCGTCCCCTGGGTTACAATCACATGGCTTATCATATGATCGGAACTCTGAAGAGGATGTCGGTGTTGCAGCGTTGCCGGCGCAGTGGAGACGCAATCCAGCCGTTGGGACAGTTAAATATGAAAGTTCCCTGCACCGCTCTGCACACCCTGCCAGGCTGGGGAAAGCATACTTTCCCAGCGGTAAAAAAAAGAAGCCTGCAGCCGCATATAGCTTTGCTATATGTGGTTGCTAATGGGTTAATATTGAAGCACTGGTACGTATTTATGCGAGATCTGCTTGTTTCATGGTCTGTCACACCACGTCTAAGAAACTTGTCATACCATAAATTGGATGTAGAACACCAGTCCTCAAGGGATGAGGTCCTCTCACCTTTTTGGCACAGCTCAAACTAATTGATGGGAGTGAATCAGGAAAAATGAGGTTCATGAAGTAGAACACTTTTGAATTTCTTAGTTCTTCTAAACACTAACATGGATATAACCCTCAAGGAGGCCTGTGAATTAAGGAGTTGCAAATCCAAAGGTTTTAGGCAGGAGCTCCACAGCCCTGCTGGACTGAGATGTTGTATTTGGTGGAAGAGCAGCTGATTCTTTCATGCTTATGATTGCAGCTCTTATTAAGGTCTTGAAATCATTCAGGCTCCATGAGACACCTTCCGCTCCTTTCATGACTGGTTGTTCTGTTTTGTGATTTGTCTTTGTACTTTATCCAGGTCTCTCGGCTGCAGTATCTGAATGCCCTGCGGAGCTCACATTCACACAGCAGTGCCCAGTCTCCAGACAGCATAGAGCTGAAAATCTTTCCTAACAGCCAAACACAGCTACTGAACGACAATAATGCTGGATCAGGTATAACGTGGGCCCCTAATGGCCGGGCTTCATTACTTGTAGGCAGATCTTGGACACTTATCACATTAATCCTATTCCCACACATAAAGCTCCAGTATAGGCAGTTTTGTTTTTTCCATGAACTTAATTTTTCTTCTACCTTTTCATGGGACAACACTGAAGATATGACACTTCGATTACAGTGCAGTCGGTGTACAGCTGATATAACAGTATACATTTGCTGTCCCATCAAATTAACTCAACACACAGCCATAAATGTCTTAACCACTGGAAACGAAAGTGAGAATATCCCTAACGAGGAACTTAAGCAAAAAGGGGGAAAAAATAAATCAATACACTGCAAAATGAGAAGTTAAAGAGAACCTGAACTAAAAAAAAGGGCCCAGGGGGTACTTCGGGAGTGGGAAGCCTCTGGATCCGGTTGAGGCTTCCTCGTCCTCTTCTATCCCACGGTGGTCTCTCTAGGCTGCTCCGAACGAAGGTCATGTAAACAATCGCCTTCCCCGGCTTCGGCGCAGGAGCGGCTCTCGGCTCGGATCAGGTGGAACTAGCCGATCTCAGTGGAGTCCGCTCTACTGCACAGGCGCAAGTCACCTGTGCAGTAGAGTGGACCCAACTGGGATTGGCTATTTCCCCCTGATCTGAGTCGAGAGCCGCGCCTGTGCTGGAGTCAGGGAAGGTAAATATTGCAGGTGCTACATCCTGACAGTTTGTCAGCTGTGGCTTCGTAGGGGCCTAGAGAGACCACAGTGGGACTGGGGGGGGGGGGGGGGGGGAGCTTCAATTGGATCCAGAGGCTTCCCCCTACCGAGGTAAGTACCCCCCAGGAGCCCTTTTTCGGTACAGGTTCTCTTTAGATAGAAGAGTGATCAAGAAATGATTCATATTTACCATGTCATTTGTTCATATTGTTTGATTCACAATCAGCCAAATAGTAAAATTACACCTACACACAATTATTTATTAAAAAACACAAATCTATTATTAAAATTAATCCCTTACATCCCCCACTCTCCCATAGTTACACAAAGGATACATTTGCATACTAAAAAAAATACTGTTAAAAAAAATACATAAATACGGTAGTTACCTTAGGGACTAAAGTTATTTTAACATTTATGTCGAGAGGGTATATTACTGTTCTTTTTGCATACGGTATATGGGCTTGTAATTAGTGATGGACACAAAAATGAAAAAATACACCCTTATTTCCAAATAAAATATTGTCGCCATACATTGTACTAGGGACAGGATTTAAACTTTTTCAATAACTGGGACAAATGGGCAAATAATATGTGTGGGTTTTATCCACTTTAGAACGTTTTATTTTGAAATTATAATGGCCGAAAACAATAATTTTTTTTTTTTACTTTTTTTTTCTTCCTCATTTTGTTTAAAATGCATATAAAATAAAATAATTCTTAGCAAAAAGTACCACCCAAAGAAAGCCTAATTGGTGGTGAAAAAACCTAGATATAGATCATTTTGTCGTAATAAGTAGTGATTACGTTTTTGGCAAATGAATGGGAGGAGCGCAGAAAGGTTGAAAATTGCTCTAGTCCTTAAAGTGAACCAGAGGAAGCACCCTCATGTATTTTACCATATATATCAGTGGGAACATTAGAGAAAACACCTCCCCTGCTTTCTGTTTCATCCTTCACTGTTCAGCTTGCTTCTTATCAGCCCTGATAAAATCCCCGACTGAGCATTGTCTATCTTTGCTCAGGAATCTTTATAGCTGAGTCATTATAGCACAGCCAGAAGGGGGCAGGCTTGGGCTTGAAAAGACATCAGAGAAGGCAGACTCAGCTATAATGATTCCTGAGCAAAGCCAGACTGAATGCTCAGTCACGGATTTTATCAGGACTGGTAAGAAGCAAGCTGAACAGTGAAGAATTAAACCGAGAGCAAGGTAGGTGTTTTCTTTAATGTTCCCACTGATATATATGGTAATATATATGAGGGTGCTTTGTCTCTGGTTCACTTTAAGGGGAAAAAAACCTTTAGTGGTGAAGTGGCTAACACACCTTCTCCCCATTTACACCTGAAACCTTGTAACACTTACAAGTAACATGACCCTGGGGAGGGAAAATGTCTAATTGGGCAGAATGTTGACATTTCTGATATAGGGCTATACTCATGTTGTTGCCAGAAAATTTGGACATTAAAGGCTATGTGTGTGTTATTTTGATGGCACAGCAAATTTGCATGAATATACTATCTGTACACTCACTACTTTACATTGCATCAAAGTGTCATCTCTTCAGTGTTGTCCCATAAAATCATATAAAATATTTTTAAAAAATCTGAGCGGTGTACGTAACTACTTTTGTGAGACACTGTATTTATAGTTTTTCGAATTGTTGCCCTTTTATAGGAGCTCCAGAGTAATTTTGGGGCTGGATTTAGCCAAACCCCAAAGAAGATGAATTGTGGCGGGAGGGATGCAGGAATATGATAAATGGCAGTGGAGGAATGGTGGCGGCAGAGCCAAGTAATAGGTTGCACATCATTAGTACTGTAAGGCCAGGCAGGGGGGTTCGTGTTATGAGCAGGTAGTCTGTTGGTTATTGTTCGAGGTAAGTAGCCGTAGGTTAGTGTTAGGAGTAGATAGAGGGAGGGTTAGTGTGAGAGGAAAGTTAGGTTAAAGTGATAGAATATGGGTAAAATTTACCGATATTTTACTTTTGACATTAGCTAGCACACAACAATAGAATATCGGCAATTTTACTGATATTCTACTAGCTGCTTCACCAGGTGCCGAAATTACCAAACGCCCTTTTTCAGTGCACAATCCAGTGGATGCCTGATTTTATATAACACTGGATACCAGATCACTAGGTGTCTATTTATTCTTCCTGGAGAGTTACCCAGCATCCTGAAAAACAGTCATTCTATATGACATAGGGTGAGCATTATAGTCATAGAGGAAAGAGGCAATCGCTAATGATTATTTCAGTGTTAATAATAGAAACTATTTCCTAAATAAATAGAAAATTGTGCACACAGGCTTCACATAGGCTTTAAAGTAAACCTGAGCTGTCCGAATAAAAAGATTCTATACTCATCGGGGGCTTCCTCCAGCTTCATGAGCACAGATGCCCCTCCACTAATGCACAGAAAAGCCAACTGGCGCAACTGAGCACGATTACCGGGATCGATACCACGTGAATACCACGCGAACGGAGGCACTCGACAGCGAGGAAGCCCCCAGTGAGTATAAAATCTTTTTATTTGGACATCTAATGTACACTTTAAAGAGTATCTGTAAGGAAAAAAGTGCCCCATGGGGCGCTTACCTCGGGAGGCGGAAGCCTCTGGATCCTGAAGAGTCTTCCCCTGTCTTCCTCCATCCCTTTGTTCCACCGGGTCTCCAGGATCATAACAATCCTGTGTGCGCCTCGCGCAGGTGCAGTAGTGGTTTTCCTTTACCGGAAGCTGCAAGGAGCCCGAGAAGAGGTCCAGGAAGGCTGCTACACATCGCTGGAGGCTCGGTAAGTATTCTTGCCTGCCAGCACCCCCAAAAAGCACCCCAAAAGAGGTCCCCGTTATCCCTCAGGCATGCTGGTTAGATGAGACTTCCGGTTGCCTGAATTCCAGATAACGGGAACTCTGCTGTATTTGGGCAGCAGCGATGCAATCAGCCATACGCATCCATTCCAATAATCTGGAACACATGCAGTGGAAAAGGGCCCTTAATGACAGCAACCTCTGAATGCATTGTTCCCAGTTACCTCCCTTCTGCTGGAAGCCACTGTGTTGTCTGCTCCACAAATATACGAAGAAGTCTTCTATGTACCACACAGTATGCCTTGGCTATGTTACTTACAAGCTACTACTATTTTTTTTTTACCAGTATTAGAAAGTTAGAGTAGCTGCGGACTGAAATGAAAGGGGTATTTTTAATAATAATTTACAAAATGTTTTGTGTGGCACTGAAATGTCATGTTGTGGTTTTTTTTTTTTTTATGAAAGTGGGGTTCCCTTTTAACATATATGGACTGGCTGCATCACTTCATCTCCAGCAGCAACTAACCTTCTGCTGAGCTGGTTTTAAAGACCGTGTGGATTAATATTTGGGGATTAAAGATTGTGAAGCTTTCTAGCAACATTGCCCTATTATCTGAGGTGGCTGACATCTGGTGAGGTGATTTGGTAGTGGGGTGTGAAGTGAGAGCACAGAGTTTGCCACGCGCACCCGCACCTGGTGGAGTGATTGATCTTCGCTGTACAGTATTACCCTATGTCCAGTTTATTTTCATCTTTATATAGACCAAGTGAAGTACGCAGGAAATTCTTACCTTCTAATATATAGTCACACATCCGGAGCTCTCTGGGCTAGTGAGATTAGGATTATAAACCGGGCACTCTTAGGCTGTAGACACACTATGAGCACTTTCTGAGCCTTTAAAAAAATAAAAAAAACTCCCATTGACTTGCATTATAATCGTGGTAAAGTTGCCGCAATTGCGATTTTTCAAAGAATCGCAATTGTGGCGATTTTAAAGCAAATCAAAGGGAGCGTTTTTAAAAAATGTGCAGAAAGTGCTGATGGTCAGAAAAGCACTCGGTGCCTTACAAGTAACCAAAATCAATCATAGCTCTACATTTATTTTTAGAATACTTTTAATTAAGATTGTGTGTTTTTAATGCATTCACATGATTTGCTCATTTGAGGGCACCAAATGTCCAGTAATTTTGCTGACTGGAAATGTATCCTTGCACAGAACACCCAATGCTCAGTGGCAGAAATAAAAAAAAATTGACATTTTCCACACTTCAGTAGTGGAACTGGACCTGAAACTTTCTGGAGAAAAACAAACTGTACACCCCCTTCATGTGACCATGTTTCTGCCTACTGATTGGCTAAGCATCGAGCAGTGGGTGAGGTCAAGTGGGCAGTATTGCCAAAACATTAGTATATCTAATAAATGTATCTGGTCTCTGCTGTGTAACTCAACTACAAAGTAAGGTATATATGAAAGTGTGCAGTGATGCATTTCCTTCAGCAACTGCCTTAATTCAAGACTTCTTGACAAGCTCCACAGTGCTAAACCTGCAGAGTGTAATTTACTGGCATTATTGCAGATTTTCCCCGTTGAGCCTAGCGGTCTATTCACTTCTTGTAACTGTCTGTTCCCAGCACTTCTAATCAACGCTGCTGTTATGGGTACAATAGAAAGTTTCAGCTAATAGCTGATAAAGCTGGTAAATGTAGAGGTAACTATATGTATTATCATCCTTCCTCATCATTCACATCCATTCACCTCCCTCTGCTTGCTCCACAATCTTCACAGCTCTGCACTGAATACTTTAAATGGGATCTATTATGGCTTGTATTCCACCTTTTAAAGTTGAACTCTGTGAATTGAAAAGGAGGGCTCATATGGAGCAGGAGCCACACCAACTCGAGAGCCGGGACTCACTAGCCGCGCTTTGGCAGAGCTTGCCAATCGGCAAATGCTTTGCCAGTGGATCCCAATAGGGGTGATCCCTGAGCTATCGCATCAGTGGCTGCAGTAGCCAAATTGCAATAGATCTGGGAAATTCCACGATTACGCAGTGTGTCCATAGTGGGTATCTGGCCTAAGACACAATCTGTATTTCACAAAACAGAACTCCACTGCTTCAAAATGCTGTTTAGCAGGACCTCTGCCAGTGCATCTGCAGTTCTGCTCATAGGTTTACATGCCCTAGTAGAATTTATGGTTTCTTAACCATTTTTCATAGAATATGAATAATGACACAATTTTTTTTCACTCATGGTTCACCGTTGGCTAAAGCCATTTATTGTTAAACATGCAGTTCATGCAAGACAGTCCAAGAATGTACAGGAGGCTTTTTGCCAGGAAGAATGGGCAGCTTTACTATCTAAAAAGGTAAAGCGCATCATCCTTAACTACCAAAAAACATAAAGCTGTTATTGATGTTAAAGGGACAACGAGCAGTGCAGAAACTATGGAAAAATGCATATCATTTTAAAGCTCTCTTTCTCCTCTTTCCAATGATATATAAACCGCCGCCCTACGCCTTTTAGTTTTCGCTATTTTTGCGATTGAAATTGCCGCGGCCGCGATTTCAATCGCGAAAATAAAGCAAACTAAAAGGCGTAGGGCGACGATTTAGGTGTCGCCAGAAAGAGAAGAAAGAGAGCTTTAAAATGATATCCATCTTTCCATAGTTACTTGTATTACACAGGGCGACACTTTCCCCAGTGTCAGCAGCTCCATTCAGCAGAAAAAGTCGCCCTGTGTAATACAATGTAACTATGGAAAGATGGATATCATTTTAAAGCTCTCTTTCTCCTCTTTCTGGCGACACCTATATCGTCGCCCTACGCCTTTTAGTTTTCTCTATTTTCGCGATTGAAATCGTGACCACGGCAATTTCAATCGCGAAAATAGCGAAAACTAAAAGGCGTAGGACGTCGGTTTATATATCATTGGAAAGAGGAGAAAGAGAGCTTTAAAATGATATGCATCTTTCCATAGTTTCTGCACTGCTCGGAGTCCCTTTAAAGGGGGCAGTACACGGTATTAAATCAGTCATTTGGGTAGTTTGTGTAGTGATTATGATTTAAAAAAAGTAAACAGTTTGACAATAAATGGCTTCAGCCAACCACTAACCACGAGTGAAAGAAACGTTTTTGTGTTCTTCATATTCAATGAAAAATGGGTAAGAAATCTTAACAGATGAGCACAACTGTAATGATATTTTAATAACTACTTAAAGAGAACCCGAGGTGGAGTTCTAACAACGAAATCCCCATACAGAGGCTGGGTCTGCCTATAGAGCCCAGCCTCTGTTGCTATCCAGATTCCCCTTAAGCCCCCCCTGCGCTCTGCGAGACCCCATAAATCACAGCCATGCTGTGCGGGCTGTGTTTACCTTTGTAATGTCAGTCTCTGCGCTCCCCCTGCCTCCTGCATCGCTCCGGTCCCCGCCCGCGTCCCTTCCCTCCAATCAGCGGGGAGGGACGCGGGCGGGGACCGAAGCGATGCAGGAGGCGGTGGAGCGGCGAGACTGACATTACAGAGCTAAACACAGCCCGCTGTGACACGCTGCGTGTCGGCAGCGCGGCTGTGATTTATGGGGTCTTGCAGAGCGCAGGGGGCGATTAGGGGGAATCTGGATAGCAACAGAGGCTGGGCTCTATAGCCACACCCAGCCTCTGTATAGGGATTTCGTTGTTAGAACCCCACCTCGGGTTCTCTTTAATAATTATTCTTATTAAAGGGTGTGGGGGTGTAAGGGTAATATATGGTCACTAGCGGACCTGCGGCGTAGCATACGCCACATAAGAGGGTAGCGGGCAGGAAGGGGGTATTGGGCACAGCGGGCGGGGAGGGGGGGTCGGACCCATGGCCGGATTTCTGGCAAGGCCACATAGGCCATGGCCTGGGGCACCAGATAAACAAGGGGCGGCCTGCAGACAATGGGCATTATTTGCAAGTGTCCAAACAAATGAAAGTGGTCAGGATAACTGCACTATTAGTACCAGCTGGCATCTGCCTGTGCTGTGCTACAGGCAGCTGCAGTCCGTTAACCAAACGTTTGTGAAC
The DNA here is from genome assembly GCF_040937935.1 of Hyperolius riggenbachi. Lineage (NCBI taxonomy): Eukaryota > Metazoa > Chordata > Amphibia > Anura > Hyperoliidae > Hyperolius > Hyperolius riggenbachi. Next base: position 124,914,066 of record NC_090648.1, on the reverse strand, counting down.
AGTGTGTGACTAGCAAAAAGCCAGGCCTTGTCCAATGACATAGCAGCAGCTGCAGGCAGTTACAGAATGCCGAAGTCTCACACACTTGGGGTGGGGGATGAAAGGACCAGGGGCAGCACCAGCAAATAGTACAGAATACAGAAGGCAGCCTCTCACAGTACCCATTTCTAAATTATTGATGGCCAGTGCTGTTACCCTGGAGACAGCAGTGGGTACAGGACTCACTTTTACATGTTGCTGACCCCACCCAATGTCCAATTGTGAGCCACTTTTGACTGTGTGTGTGGTGGACGACTCCCACCACGCCCATCACCTGTAGATCTCTTGATTGACCAGTTCCCCCGTGTGACGTGATTGATTCACTTCACGTTGCCATGGAGACCTCGGCATTAGCCGCAATAGTGGACACCATCGGCCCAAAGTTTTTTGGGTGTGTGTGGAGAGAGGTGGTAGGATACGGTTTCGGTTGGTGCGGCTGGTAATAGTCGGCCTTGGGCGGTAAGAAGTACAAATCCGGCCCTGGTCGGACCCCTCCTTTCTGACCTGGGTCCCCCATCTGCGCTCCCCCTCTAGCTTAAGCTCTGCAGCAGCCGCTGCCATTAGTAAGAGGCAGCGGGCGGGGATGACTCACCTTTTCCGCGTTCCACTGTCGTCACTTCCTACAATGCCGCCCACTGTATTGTAAGTGGACGGCATTGCAGAAAGTGACGACAGTGGAACGCGGAAGAGGTGAGTCATCCCCGCACGCTGCCACTTACTAATAGCGGCGGCTGCTGCTGAACTTAAGCTAGAGGGGGAGTGCAGATGGGGGACCCAGGTGAGGGAGGGGGGGTGTCCGACCTCCCTCCCCGCCGCTTTGCCCAATAACCCCCTTCCTGCCCGCTACCCCCTCCAGCTCGGTGGCAAGTGTAAGACCGCCCCTGGGGGCAGCGCACTACTTCTTGCTTGGACCGGCCCTGGGGGCAGGACGCTACTTCTTGCTTGAAGGTTGAGGCACTTAGCCTATTAGATAGATAGTTTATTGCACACTGCACAGTTTGTCCAGCCCTACAAAAGCTTGAGACCTGACTGAAAGGGAATCTGGTGAGGCAACTCCCTTCAGGTTTGATAAGTATCTAGGTAGAGGGAATGCTCAGGATGCCATAGAGACTTCCCTGTCCTCTGCCCATCCTCTCGTTCCTATGCCATCCATGGTTGAAGTTATTTGACCTGCTAGATCGAACAGCTCTTCGGTACTCATCAGGTAGCCTTTGGAATTACTTGTGTCTCTGAGTTGTCCTGAAGACTAGTGAGTCCAGGATTGTGTGTGCAGTACAGGTGCACTCGCCTTCGGAACTAGTCAGATGACGGGAGTATTTCTGAAGAAGTATTTAAGAGCCAATCGATCTAGCAGGATCAAACAACTTCGGCTGGGAATGGCGAAAGAACAATAGGCCAGACCTTGGACTGAGAAGGCTCTATGGTATACAGAACGATAAGAAAAAGGTACTCCACTGGCTTCAAACTTCCGTTTGATTTATTTAGAGCTTGGACACATACATGTTACAGGTCACTTGACCCTTCCTCACTTGAGGGTCAGGAAAAGTGCACCGGCCAGCTACCTTATCCAGGTTAGCAATATTGAGTGAGTACTAAGGTGACTGTTGAAGTCTACGGTATCCAGAGCCTTGCCTCTTCTTTAGGCAAGTATCAAACCTGATGTGAGTTTTCTCACTTTAGAAAAGCTTGTACACACATGTAATATTTGTTCAGGTGACAAATCTGATCATATTGGCTGTTGCTTGGGAATAGATTCTCCTGATGACTGATTTTAAATCACAATTTTCTCGGTCATTTACTCATCAGACACTTTATACAGATCCTGGCTTGTGTTTCGGAGGACCAATCGATATGAAGGTGGATGCAAGCAGGTTGTGGTCAGGGTGCGGTTGGGCTGTGACTGCAGTTGGGCTTTAGCTCCCCTCCCTGCTTTGGTCCTGTTCCCCAAGTTCCTTGCCCATGCAGGGGACCTGTGTGTTCAATGGTCTGGCATCACCAGCTAAACTATTACCTTCTGGCAGATCAAGCACTGGTTAGACTGCCCAAACCTTCTCTTCTGCCTGTTAGGCCTGAAGTCTGGTACACACTTTCAATTATGATTGGCCAATCAGTGACAAATGTTACCAGTTCCATGTAGTATGAGGGTCAACCGATAATGAACACTAGGAGCAGATTGTGTGTGCAAACCCTCATACTACAAGGAGGTGGTAAAATGGGTCAGTGTTTGGTCAATCATAATTGAAAGTGTGCACCAGGCTTAAAGGATGCTAGAGCTGATAAAAATATGGAAACCGGAGGGAGCAGGCATATATGGTCCCCAGTGCCAATGCCTAGTCCTCCCACCCCTTCTCCCTTGCATTGTACCTGAAAGCACCCTTGAATCTTCTAAGTCACCAGAGTGGAGGTGACTGTGCAGGTACTGGCTAGGAGTGCCCTGCGCAAGTGTGTGACATCATGCACAGTGCGCTCCCGGCCACGGGCAGCCCGTCCAGTGCCTGTGCAGTCTCCCTGACTCTGGTAACTTAGAAGAAGATGCCAGGGTGCTTTCAGGTACAATGCTGGGGGCAGAGAGGAGAACGGAGGGATTGGTAGGCATCGGCACAGGTGACAGTATATGCCTGCTCCCCCCCCTTTTTCCATGTTTTTTTCTGGTATCCTTTAAGGGTAAGTACACACATTCAATTTTGATTGGCTAGTTTTACCACTTCCATGTAGTATGAGAGCTTATCTACACAATCTGTTCACAGTATTCAAAAACGCCCTCACACTACATGGGGGTGGCAAAATTAACCAATCAAAATTGTTTGTGTGTATGCACCTCAAGTCTCTGCTTTTGTTCTGAAATAAAATACACGATAATGTCCACATTTCAAAGGTAAACAATATTTCCCTAGAGTTCCTCTTTAACACAATTTAATGTTTGATCTCTAAAGATGTACGTAAAAGTAAGCAATCACGGATTGGGAAAAAGCTGCATTGCAGTGGAAAATCTCTTCAATAAAACACAGGTACCCTGAATGATTTTATCAACAGTACAAAAGCCATAAGACTCCCTTTAAATGTTGCTACTTGTGCATTAGTCTGCATGTGTGTGCCGTGTCTTCCCTGTGCAGTAATTGCCATATTGTTGAATAGTCGGCATTAGAGGAGCTGGAGGCTGTGCATATACATCAGAAATGACCAGCGCAGAATGTGATCTTGTTTCTCAGGACAGGTGCTGCTCTGCAGGTGGTCCAGCACTGTGGCATAGCCTCTTTATTAAATGGGAACTTATAATGGGCATTCCATCACCGCTTCATCAACATGATTCCTATATCTTTTGCAATGTAATCACTTAAGATTTCATCAGTATGACAAATCTTGCTCCTTTTCTGCAGCTGGCATTACAATTGCATTTCCATTACTTAAAGGGACACTGTAGGGGGGTCGGGGGAAAATGAGCTGAACTTACCCGGGGCTTCTAATGGTCCCCCGCAGACATCCTGTGTTGGCGCAGCCACTCCCCAATGCTCCGGCCCCGCCTCCAGTTCACTTCTGGAATTTCTGACTTTAAAGTCAGAAAACCACTGCGCCTGCACGCCCGTGTCCTCGCGCCCGCTGATGTCACCAGGAGTGTACTGCGCAGACACAGACCATACTGGGCCTGCGCTGTGCGCTCTTGATGACATCAGCGGGCTCGAGGACACGGCAACGCAGGCGCAGTGGTTTTCTGACTTTAAAGTCAGAAATTCCAGAAGTGAACTGGAGGTGGGGCCGGAGCATCGGTGAGTGGCTGCGCGGGCACAGGATGCCTGCGGGGGACCATTAGAAGCCCTGGGTAAGTTCAGCTCATTTTCCCCCGACCCCCCTACAGTATCCCTTTAAGCCCAACTAAACCAAACATTGAACAAGGCAATTAATAATAGCAATCAGGTTAATACGTGAATATAAAAAGTATTAAAAAAAAAGTGGGAGAGAATACTTGTTTAGTGGCCAAATGTGCTCAGAGCTGCAGAGCAACTTGCTTTCTCTCCTCTCTGGCTGAAGCTGGTGGGTGGGGCAATGAGGTGTGGCTATATGACAAAGTAGGAAAAACAGAACATGCCAGGGCCTATTTCCCAGAATCCTTGCATTACAGTACAAACCAGATGCCTGTACAAGAGGAGGAACTTTGTAGTTCACAGGGAGTAGCTGAAAGTCCCACTGAAATTTCTCCTAACAGTAAATAGAAGTCTCAGGTGTGTATGGAAAGGTGCACAGCTACACAATGGATTTGTTTTAGTTTGGAAAGGTTACTTCTACATGTAATAGTTATAATTTATACTACTAATAATAAACATGATTGATTTTATAACTTGCCTTGATCAGCTCTGGATTTAGTTGGACTGAAAGGGCCGGTTCCCACTTGTACAGAAAACGTACCAGTTTGGTATCTTTTTTGTAGCGCAACAATGTACATCTAAATGCATCTGATGTTAAAAATAGTTTGTGCTTCCACTTGCTATTTTTAATTGATCCATTTGCTGCTTTGTAGTAAATGCAATGCAGAGTCCCGACTTGCTGCAGATACAGTCAGAAACCATTCAAGCCTACGGGAATGGATGGTGTCCATACCCACTAAGCTTCTGTCCTCTTCTTCTGTTACCTTCTACCTTCATTTATGGGTGGTAGCTGTCATCCTTCGATTTCCTGCTGCCGACAAGGGCTTTCAGCGGGGCTCCTATTCATATTGCGCTGCTTGTCGGCATCGCAACTCAAGTGGCATGGACGAGAGGAAAAAAAAGATGCAACAGTCTGTGAAAGATCTTGCTCTGTCGCAAGTGGGAACTGAGCCTAAATGAGAATAGGTATGAATTGCTGCTTCTGCTGTCCATACAAGACATGGGGTGGATTACGGTGGGTTCAGCTTTGTATGTGACAACTCCAGCTCCTTTAATATGTGCTTATGTGGTCTTGAGGCACAGTTCTGTTCTCTTCAGGGATCAAAGTTTACCTTTAATACATACAATACAATAACATTTCTATAGCGCTTTTCTCCCATAGGACTCAAAGCGCTTAAGGCCCATACACACGTCGGATTTGCGCGAACGACGGGTCGTTTGAACGTTCCGTCGTTCGCACGTTTCCGCATGAAATCCGGCGTGTGTACAGACTATCGTTCGGGAGATAAGACTGGTTACCAGCGATCCGCCCGGCGGGTCGTTGGTAACCAGTCTTATCTCCCGAACGATAGTCTGTACACACGCCGGATTTCATGCGGAAACGTGCGAACGACGGAACGTTCAAACGACCCGTCGTTCGCGCAAATCCGACGTGTGTATGGGCCTTTAGGCTCTCTCAGATTCAGTAATTAGTAGGATGAAGTATTCACACAACAAAAGTTATATTTCTGCAAATGCCAGACATGCCAATTAATTTAGCTAGATCACATTACATGTACTTTACCTAACATGATTTACACAAGTAATCACCTACTACAGAATGGAACCTGAAACCACTCGGATATCATTCCACACACTGGACAGTTGAAATCCAAAATTAATAATCTATTTAACAAACTGCTTCAGCCCACATTTGAACAAATCTCTTGGTGTGAGTACGTTAAATCGAATCTCCACGCTAAAATAAAATCATCCTGTTTAAGAAAGTTTATAGTTAGCTGAGCTGCCTTGTCCCACAAAGCCGTCCCGAAGACCCTGCATCACGTGACTTCTGGTGTGTGGCTCCACCTCCCCTCTCTACCTGGAGAAAAATGCCAAGATATGTACTGGAGTCTCTTCAGTAAACAACTTGTCATTTTTCTCCAGTTAGAGGGGGAGGCGGAGCCACACACCAGAAGTCACGTGATGCAGGGTCTTCGGGACGGCTTTGTGGGACAAGGCAGCACAGGTAACTATAAACTTTCTTTTACAGGTCGGTTGCTGGATTTTAATTTTGTCCGCTTTAAAAGGACCACCCTGAAAAAAAAAAAACGAATGTGCAAAGATTCATATGCAGATGATCCCGCCTTTAGAAACAAAAATACTTTATGAAGAAACATGAGATCATACTTCCATTTCACACAACCTCATATCTGACAATGTGCACACATTGCTGTCCCTCTGCAAGATCTCCTGTCTGCTGTCAGCCGTGCATGTAGTGATCATGTCAATCAATCAGAAAATGTATACAGTAATTCAGCCTAATCACACTATAGTTTAGATTGTGTCTGTACTCCTAATCACCCTTGATTGACTGTTGTTCTTTGATAGTCAGTAGGTTAAAATTCTGTACCTCATGACTTTATAAGAGACATTCTAAAGAAAGGACTGTGTTGTGTGCAAGGCACTGTTACTGATAACGAAAGAACAACCAAAAATAACCGTAATGGAAAATGTTAGGGCTGCTTTTAAAATAACCGCAGTGCTAAATGTGACCACTAGAGGGAATTTATAAAAAGTAGCTGCTAACTAGGGACCGTCAATGAGATGTAAATCATTCTTGAGTTGATGCAGAATTATGCAATTAAGTTTATGCAGCTCAGAAAATGACCAATCGAATTCCATCTTGACAAGATTTGAGTGGGCTAATTTAAAGCTGCTTAAATTTGCATAATCTTTAAATTATTTGCACCTCACCGACCATCCCCTACTGCTAACCGATAAGCATGCTTGGACCGGCAACATTGCTCACATAGCCTGCTTCAGCATCCCCTCCCATCCTGCTTGTGAAAGTACTAACAGCAGCATTCCTCAGATCAGGTTATGTGCTAGAAGTCACCGCTCTGATTGTGTCTTCCATGATATTGATATTTCAGATGTGAAGAATAACAGTGGGAGACAGAGCGCTGGAGTGCAGCTGAGATCGGAGTAATCTTCATCTTAACCACCCTTACCTCACCGGAGAGCCTGGCCTCGCTCCAACCAGAGACTCCTGACTAGCGTGGAGAAGGTCCCAAGCGGTGCCTTGCTGGTGCCTGTTCATTGTGCCATTCCTCTTTTCAGTGGACGCCTGATGAGAGCATCCAGCGGAGAGGAGGAGCTTCCCTGGCAGGTCACAGGAACTTCCCCTCCTCTGCGGCTGGTCCTCTGTAGACATTTCTAGGCATTTTCGGACATTTCCGTCCATGGACAAAAGCTGTACAAGAAGAGTTAGTGGAGACCTCCGCGGGTGCCAAGTGGAGGACTGAACACTGTGAAGGTGTTGGGCTATTAGTACTTTATAGGAGAGATATGTTATATGTTTATTTTGTATTAAGCTAATCAGGGGCAGGGTAAGTGGAAATTAGAAGCATTAACAGAAATGAAACCCGTTTATCCTCATGTGATGTGTGTGGTGACTGCTTTGGGTTATCTGGTAACACAACACCTGCAATTCCATCGTGCAGGAACCAAGCTTTCTCTTATGATCCTCTATGAAGTGCTACCTGCAGTTTAGTCTGAGCAACACAGCACACGGCGTACCTATGAAATAGCTGCCGGGAGACTTGGGAGCAGGATACAGCCGATATACAGCTTCCCCTCCTCCTGCACAAGTCCCAGCGACGCTAATTACCTTTCCAGGTCCACGTGGATGGTGGGGAATGATGTAATTCGCTATTGCTAGCGCCCGAATTACATTGTTTTAAAAGTAACAAACTCCAGAGGAAACACACTTCTTATTTGTGTATGTTTACATGTATTTGACATTTTTTGCAATAGAGGTGCTATTGCAAAAATGTCAAATACATGTAAACATACACAAATAAGAAGTGTGTTTCCTCTGGAGTTAAATGAGCCATAAATTACTTTTCTCCTATGTTGCTGTCACACAGTAGTTAGTAGAAATCTGACATTACCGACAGATTTTGGACTAGCCCATTTTCTCAAGGAGGTTCTCAGAGTTTTCTTTATTTTTAAAAGCACTTAGTGAATGGCAGTTGCTCCGTCCCAACTGCCAAAAAAGTGTGCAGCAAGCAGGGAGGCTGGCCAGCATCTTTGTATAAATCTTTTTCAGGGAATGTCTTTAAAGAATAAAGGCCATGCTGAGAATCCCTCATGAAGAGATGGAATAACCCAAAACCTGTTGGTAAGGTCGGATTTCTACTACCTACTGTAAGTGACAGCAACATAGGAGACAAGTAATATATGCCTCATTTTACTCTGGAAGAAATTTACTTCTGATTTGTATGTGTTTTAAATGTTAAAGATTTTAGCGACAGTTCCTCTTTAACCTCCTCAGCGGTATGGACGACTATACACGTCCATCACCGCCGGAGGTCGCCGCTCAGGCCCTGCTGGGCCGATTTTAATGAGATAAAAAGCAGCACACGCAGCCGGCACTTTGCCAGCCGCGTGTGCTGCCTGATCGCCGCCGCTCTGCGGCGAAAGAGGGTCCCCCCAGCCGCCCGAGCCCTGCGCAGCCGGAACAAAAGTTCCGGCCAGCGCTAAGGGCTGGATCGGAGGCGGCTGACGTCCATGACGTCACTCCGCTCGTCGCTATGGCGACGATGTAAGCAAAACAAGGAAGGCTGCTCATTGCGGCCTTCCTTGTTTATTCTGGTCGCCGGAGGCGATCAGAATGACGCTTCCAGAGCGCCCTCTAGTGGGCTTTCTGAAAGCTGGCTGCATGAAAGTTTTTTTTTTTTTTTTTAAAAAACCTCCCGCAGCCGCCCTGGCGATCTTAATAGAACGCCAGGGAGGTTAAGCTCAGTCTTCTGACGGCACGGAAGTTACTCACTGTGCGCCACTATAGCCGTAACTCCTATTACGGTCTAAGGTGGTGCCAGCTGCGCCCAAATCTCCTGCGCTGTTTTAAAGGAATACTTAAGTCATTTAAAAAAAATGACTTTTACTCACCTGGGGCTCCCCTCAGCCCCCTGCAGCTGAACGGTGCCCTTGCCGTGTCCCTCCGATGCGGCTGGTCTCGCCGGCGGCCACTTCCGGTTTGGCCGTCACCGGCCGACAGGCTGTGAACGCGGCTCATTATCCGCGTCCCCGGACGCAATAGCGCCTTCTACAATGCTGAGGGGAGCTCCAGGTGAGTAAAAGTCATTTTTTTTAAATGACAAGTATTCCTTTAACAGCACTCACTGCACGTGCCCAACAGCATGCTAGGCAGGCGCTGTAGAACTGCAGCCCTGGTAAAGCTTGGCTAAGTGGCATGTATGGATGTGGCTCAGATGGTAAAGCTATTGCCAGTACTCAAAAGTATCAGAAAAGTGACAAATGGTTAAAGCTGGTCAATGAGTTGTTTTTGCAACAAGCAGCTTGTAACTGGGTGAGTCAAATGCACTTCCTGATGGTATCCCAATTCCAAGCTGCGTACTGTTTACATTAAAGTACAACTGAAGCTGGAAGGATATGGAGGCTGTCATATTTATTTCCTTTTAAGCAATACCAGTTGCCTGGCTATCCTGCTGATCCTCTGCCTCTAATACACATTTAGCCATAGACCCTGAACAAGCATGCAACAGACCAGATTTTTCTGACATTGTCAGATGTGACAAGATTAGCTGCTTGCTTGTTTCTGGTGTTATTCAGACACTACTGCAGCCAAATAGATCAGCAGGGCTGCCAGGTTACTGGTATTGCTTAAAAAAAAATACACAGCAGCCTCCATATTCTTATCACTACAGTTGTCCTTTAAAGTGAACCAGAGACAAAGCAGTGAGCAGCCTCATGTATTTTACCATATCAGTGGAAGCATTAGAGAAAACACCTACCCTGCTCTCTGTTTCATAGTTTACTGCTCAGCCTGCCTGTTATCAGCCCTGATAAAATTCCTGACTGATCATTCAATCTGGCTTTGCTCAGGAATAATTATAGCAGAGCCAGAAGGCAGCAGGCTTGGGCTTGAAAAGACATCATAGAAGATAGACTCCGCTACAATGATTGCTGAGCAAAGCCAGACTGAGTGCTCAGTCGGGGATTTTATCAGGGCTGATAACAAGCAGGCTGAGCAGTAAAGGATGACACAGAGAGCAGGGTAGGTGTTTTCTCCAATATTCCCACTGATATATATGGTATAATACATGATTCTGGTTCACCTTAAATTTATATGTCAGTCGGGAAAATTAGCATCCACTGACTGTTCTCATCAGGTTTCCTCCATCTGATGCTTAACCCTGAGGTCCCTTTTCCACTAGCGATTGCGATTCAGCAAAGTCCTTCTAATTCCCCGGGGATTGCGATTTTGCAATGCAATGCAATGCACTGCATAGCAAAATAGATTTCAAAATCACTAGCTATTTGCGATTTAGCATCGCAATCACCGCTAGTGGAAAAGGGCCCTTAGGGCTCTTTTCCACTAGGAAACGCAATCACAGTTCCATCTAATTTTGACTACTGCGATTGAGCTTCTGTACAAAGTATACAAAGCTAAATCATAGGCAAAACGCGGCAGGATGATTGTGCTCTGAAGAAAAATCATAACACAATCTGATTGCACTAAAAGAACCAATCCTTGTCATTTCCATAAATTGACTAACTGTAGCCTGCGTTTTGCGCTCTCTTAGTGACCGCCTGACCGGAATTGGAACACAAAACACAGGGTAGTGGAAAAGAACCCTAATCAATGCCATTAGGCGCCTGTGCATTAGAGCAGACCCGATTGGGCTTGGACATTTCCTCAGGAGCCCATCGGAAAGCCACTACTGCGCCTGCACTGGATTGTGGTAGGTAAATATTGCTGTGCTTGGTGGGGAAGTTTTCTGGGGGGAACCAGTGCTGAATCCCCAAGGCTACAGAGGATGGGGAAAGCCTCATTAAGATCCTGAAGCTTTTCCCTCCCGAGGTAAGTACCCCCATAGGGGTTGTTTTTTTCTTACAGGTATACTTAAAAGCCAAGTTTTCACTTTTCCCTCTGCGCCATTGCGGAGATTTTGTCCTCATCTCCTGGGTCCTTCATGAAGACAGGTTATTAGGGACAACAGAAACCTGACTGGTTTCTAACTGCATCACTCTACAAAAACTATGGCCATCTGAGTAGTCCAGTCATTATAACTAGCACATCTACACAGAATCATGCAACGGAAGAATATTCATTATTATTGGACTCGGTCCACATTTATGGTTACAATTCTCAAATGTAACTACTTTGAAATGATCTCTATATTAAAGGGTACCTAAAGTGAAAGAAAAATACCCAATTTAACTTACCTGAAGCTTTTTCCAGCCCCTTGTAGTCCTTCAGGTCCCTTGCTGGCATTCTGCTCTGATCAATTCAGCAGTTTTGGCCGTCTAAGCCAGTTGCAGGCTACAGGGCCCTGGCTTGGAGCCATGCTGGCCTCTCATCCTCTGAAGCAGAGAGGTGGATGGGTGGACTACATGGGACTGCCCATCTATCCAGCTTTCTATGTTCCCTTGGCAGTGACCAGCCCCATTCCATGCATGTAGAGGGCTGGATATTGGTGCCCATTCAGCTATGATCTGCAGGTGATGTGAGCACAGCTCCAGGATAGTCAGCGCAGGTTCCTGAACCCGTAACAGCAACCCTTAACACACTGACGCCTCTAGTGTGTCTCGTGCTAAGTCCACCATGCCTCATACACAAGTCCTCACTAGGTTGTTATTTATATAGCACTGACCTCATCCACAGCCCTTTAAAAAATGTCTGTGGTCATGTCACTAAATGTCCCCTCAGTGGAGCTCACAATCAAATCCCTACCGTAGTCCGAACATATGATGTAATCATTCCAGCCGCATTGGCACTACTAGCAGCAGAACTGTGACTGTTAGTTGCTATTACTAAGCTAACACCACTGAATCCAGTTGTCATGCGAGGGCCAGCAGAACTACTAAATGACATCAGTCATTCAAAGGACTAGAAGTTTCATATGGATTTATTCAGCAAATATAGAGCAAATATAGTAAAATACAAAAAAAAATAATAAAACAAGCAAAGGTAAAAATATTTTCATTCAGATTTACATATTTATAGTCCTGTCATCTGTACATTTTGCCCGGAGTTCTTTATTAATATACTTACTTGGTGTCCTCTACAAAATTTATAAGAACACATCTGCTATATTAGATGGAGCCAGATCTGCTGCTCTTTGGCCTCTGCGGTCCTGCACGTCCCTGAGGCCACTGCGGTGATGCAGGAGGAAATGGCATAAGTCCCGCCAACCTCCCTCTGCTGCCTGCGGAGCACACAAAGAAGAAACCAATTCACATATACCATAAAACCGCATACATCATGTAACATGCTGAACTATAGTTAAAAGAAGCAGAAAGGGACACTGAGCAGATAGTTAAAATGAAAATCTGCACTTACCTGGGGCTTCCTTCAGCCCCCTGTAGTCCATGAAATCACTTAGCATCCTCTGGGTCCCCTCCGTTGTCCTGATGGAAGCCCTGTTAAGCCAGCGACTTCTGTAGAAGTCGTGCGCATGCGCAGCCCTTCCATGCACCTGGCTCCTCAATCATGCGTGCATCCATCGCCGTAAGCATCCTATGTCCGTTCAGTCTTTTGAGAACCACGCATGCACCGGAAGCTTACGGCGACGGGTGCGCGGACAGAGGCCACACATGACTTTGCCCGACGGGCTAACAGAGCTGCCAGCAGGACCATGGCGAGGACCCAGAGAATGACAAGGAATTTCGCAGGTTGAAGGAAGCCCCAGTAATGTGCAGATTTTCATTTTAACGATCTCAGGTTCCCTTCCACACTTTTTGGAGTTTTACTGCTATTAGTATCTCCAACTGCAGGAATTTTCCATATGTTCTGCCAACACTGACAGACCATGATAAAAAGTTATTGAGTTGCATCTTCTGTCTGGCGCCTGCTTTCACCCCTCAAGTAGCCCGGCAACACCTCTCTATCCTCCCCAGCAACGCCGTGAGTATAAAAAAAATTGCCTGGCTGTCCTGCTAATCATCTGCTTTAACCACTTTGTCCTCCTTAATGTTGAACTACGTCAAAAAGGACACGTGCGCTCCCGCGGCCGATCGCACGCGTGCACCCGGCCCGCGGATCTATAGCCCAGGAATCAATGAATCGGGCCATAGTGCCCGTTCACTGATTCCTCTCCCCTGCAGAAAAAGCGACAGCTTCTCTCGGAAGCTGTCACTTTTTCTGGCTCCTATTTCCCTCTAAGCCAGGGGTCTCAAACTCGCGGCCCTCGATACAATATTTTGTGGCCCTCGCTGGCAAAAGTTTCCTTATAGTTAGCTTCAGTGCTCCCAAGTAATCTGCCGCATCCCCGCCGCTAAACGAGGGCTGCAGAGCCCCCAAATTGCCCGGGGGGCAATCCTCTGGCATTTCCTGGAAGGGGCAGAGCTTTCAGCCTCAACTCTGCCCCTCCTGATGTCAATCGCCGCACGGATCGACACCTCTCCCCGCCCCTCTCTGTGAAGGAAGAGTGAGAGGGGCGGGCAGAGGCGGCGATGCGCCGCGATTGTGAAATTCCATTGTACGCTTACATTGTACGCTTAGAGTAACGTCATGTAAACAAACTCACGGTTGCCATCCTGTGGCCAAAAAGTAAAACTACATCTAAATGTAAAAAAATAAAAAACAAACATATATTTACCCCAAACAAATACTATTCACATCCCACCCTCCAAAAAATACCCACATAAAATGTTTAATAATAATAAAAAAAAATTACAATAACAAAAAACAAAAAAACACGTTTACCGAGAGTCTAAACTTTTTAAATATCTATGTAAAGATGAAATATTTCTATTTTTTTTTATATAAGCTTGTAAAAAGTGATGGACGCAAAACGGAAAAATGCTCTTTTATTTCCAAATAAAATATTGTCGCCATACATTGTGATAGGGACATAATTTAACCACTTAACGACCGCCTAACGCCAATAGCGGCGGCTGGTCGTAACTGGAATTACATGGAAACGGCTCACGGAGGGTGTCTCCGTGAACAGCCTGCGAGTCGCCGATCGCAAGCTAAATGTAAACACGCGGGGAAGAAATCCCCACTGTTTACATCATACGGCGCTGCTGCGCAGCAGCGCCGTAAAGGAGATCGGCAATCCCCGACATCTGATAGGCTGAAGCCTGTCAGAGGCAGTGCAGGACGGATCGCCGTCCTGTGCCGCCCAGAAAGACGAGGGGAGGGAAAGGAAGCGAGGCTGGGAATCGCTGCGGAGGGGGCTTTGAGGAGCCCCCCGCAACACGCAGGCAGTCGGCGCCCCCCCTGCAGTACATCTCCCTAGTGGGGAAAAAAAAAGGGGGGGGGGGGGTTGGGGGAGTCTGATCGCCCTGCCTGCAACAGGATCTGTGCTGTGGGCTGAGTAGCCCACGCAGCACAGATCCTTCTAAAATAGCCCGGTCCTTAAAGGACTTACAAGGCCAGTTTAAAAAAGAAAAAAGTTAGGTACCTGCATCCATTTGTAAGGCACGGAGGACGCCGTCCACGCACTCGGTGCCGTCCCACCGTTCAGTAGCCCCCCGAACCGCCCCGCACTGCCTGGGTCGGGCTCTCCAGCCTGCAGAAAGATGGCCGCGGCTGCGCAGTCCGCATAGCCGGGAGTATGGCTGCGCAGCTCTAAGGCCAACCCCATGATCCATACTACAGGAAACAGCCTGTTACGTGGATCGGGGGGTTGGCCCTAGAGCTGTGCAGCCAGCTCCGGCGGCCATCTTTCTGCAGGCTAGAGAGCCCGACCTGGGCAGTGCGGTCGGGGGCGGTTCGGGGGGGGGCTACTGAGCTGCGGGGACCCGGCGAAACGGCACGGAGGGCACAGGCGGCGTCCTCTGTGCCTTACAAACGGATGCAGGGACACCGACTTCTAGGGGCTGGAAGAAGCCCCAAGTAAGTAAAGATGCATTATTTTTTTTTTATTTCACCTCATGCATCCTTTAAAGAGACACTGAAGCGAAAAAAAAAACTATGCTATTATGATTTGTATGTGTAGTACAGCTAAGAAATAAAACAACCACTTCCCGACCGCCTAACGCACAGAGGCGGCCGGAAAGTGGACCCCGCAAGGACCAGCTCATGCCCAAAGGTGGCCGTCCTTGTAGGGGCATGGGCGGCACGATCGCGTAATTCGTGACGCGATCGGCCGCCGGCACCTGGCTCCGCCCCCCTTGCGCTGTAACCCGCCGGCCGTTCGGAAGCGCCGGCGGGTTACTAGCACCCGGATCGCCGCTTACAAAGTGTATAATACACTTCGTAATGTTTACAAAGTGTATTATACAGGCTGCCTCCTGCCCTGGTGGTCCCAATGTCCGAGGGACCACCAGGGCAGGCTGCAGCCACCCTAGTCTGCACCCAAGCACACTGATTTCCCCCCCCCCCCCCCCTGATCGCCCACAGGTTTAATTTCCCAGCCTCGGGGTGACCTACATGGACTGATATCTTTTGCAAAAAATCTTTTAACGAACGAAAAACGGGAAATTAGATCATATTTCTCCAACGAATGCACTTTATATTGAGTCTGTTTCAAAAGCATTTAAATTGTAAAAAGAAAAAGGAGAGCCCACAATAGTGCAGTATGTTAAAGTCACGTTGCATAAAATAAAATCAATGTGAATGAATGCTCACAAGGAAGAGTTACAGCTAAGGCAACCACTATATAGGCAGGTGGGGAGATTACACCTGACCCCACTTGAGCAGTTGTTAAAAATTAAATTGGTACTTACCTGGGGTTTCCTCCAGCCCACCGTAGGCCACAAGGTCCCCCTGTGTCCTCCTAGCTCCTCTCTCGGTCCCGCTGGTGTCTCTGTTAACGGCGACTTTCGGGCTTCAGACTTTCTTCATCACGCTGATGACGCGGAGCATGGACTTCCAGGAACTATACGGACGACTTTCAGCCCCAAAAATTGCAGTTAACGGAGCCACCAGTGGGACCGGGAGAGGAGCCAGGAGGATGCCGGGGGACCTCGCGGCCTACTGTGGGCTGGAGGAAGCCCCAGGTAAGGCCCCGTTCAGACTGCAGAACGCAGACCGCAACGCATGCGGACCGCAACGCGTACGAACGCACGCCATCCGCGTTCGTATGCGTTGCGTGGCTGATCCCATCACTGAAAAGTGAATGGGACAGCCATGCGTTTTTACAAAAAATGCGTGCAGCATGCGTTCCCGGACCACACAGGTCCGGAACGCATGCAGTGTGAACATCAGACATTGCACTCTATGCAATGTCTGATGTCGTGCGTGTCGGCCACCTGCACGTATTTCCAAAACGCGGCTGGAAACGCGTGCAGTGTGAACGGGGCCTAAGTACCAATTTCAACTTTAACGACTGTTCAGAGTCCCTTTAAGAAGTTGCTCTCTGTAGATTGGAAAATAGGGGGTACACTCCTCCACCAAGGGTGGACAAACTTGGAAATAGGATAAAACAGAGCGCCAGGAAGCTTAAAATGCACTAAAAACAGTTAAAAAACGATTATGAGCTCTTAGGCACGGATGCCTCGACAGAAAAATTGGCTTCAGGTGGCAAATAGTGTACAACCAGCCTATTGAGGAGTCTGTGCCTGCTAAGAGCTCGTATCAGTTACACCTGCTAATTGCCTGAAGAAGCGAGAAAAATGCCTGTGAAACGCGTCACACTGTTTTGCGGCGTATGCAATAAAATTTGCCTGAATTAGACAAGTCATCAATGGGGAGGTAAGTCCACCACTACCTACCATTCAAACACACTAGCAGCCTTTTCCAAGCACTAGCGTTTTGAAAAACTTGCTAACGCAATGTTACGTGGGATTTTTATAAAATCACATCACTCAAGTGGGATCACACTCATAGCATTACATCAGCAAGAGCTTTTCAAATCACAAAGCGCTCAGAAAAGCGCTCCTAGTGGGTTCCAAGCCTTAAACTGTTTTTAGTGCATCTTCCTGGCACGTCTGTTTTATCCTATTACCTAAAAGCATCCAAATACAGGTTCAACACTTGAAGTCAACTGCAGACCTTTTACCTGCCCAACTATAAATGAGATGGAACGGACCACACCTTGTTACTCCATTTACAAAGGAGAAGACTACATCTAGCATAACATTTCTGCCTCCATTGGTTAGGATTTTCTAGGAAGGTAAAATAACTAACATTACCAATCTCCAGCTGCTTATGTACCAACCACACATGGTCAGATCAGCATCTTTCTGTTACACCAACTCTTCTGATCTATTCCCAGATGAGTATTTGACTGGATGGGAATTCCAACTAAACATACGCAGGGGTGCAGTTATTAAATGCCTATATGGAATGTATGCTGAAGCTTTATGTGGATCTGGTTTCCAGAACCACACCAAGGCATGCACCACATACAGAGTGCTGCCATTACTCTACAATGGAATGCTGTGCTTACCTTGTGCAGAGCAGTCCTCCCATCAGAGTCTGTCTTGGCTGGGTCTGCTCCATATTTCAGCAGTAGCTGGACCACTTGTAGGTGGCCACAGTATGCTGCTCGATGCAGAGCTGTGCTGCCCCCATGTGTCTGGGCATTGCCGTCTGCTCCACTATCGAGAAGAAAGCTGCATACAGGCAAGTGACCATTCCGGCAGCTGTAGTGCTAAAACAAACCGAGGAAAAGACAGAGTTAACACATTAGAAACAATTTAACTATAATTATGGTACATTGTACATGAGCTGTCATCTCCTTTCTGGAATTGACTCACCAATCCGATATTCACTACTGAGGCAAAGTCTGTCACCATTGGCTGCTCAGGTAATCATGTGACGCACCTCAGAGCTACAGCAGTCTGCAAGTTGGCATTGTTATGTATATTCTGCATGAGTTGCACAGCTACTGGGTTCACATTGCACAAACATCCATTCCGCAATGCTGTTGTGGAAACAACCTCTCATTCAATTCATTATTTAAATTCTTAATTGTGTAGATCCTGTCCGGTGTTTGGTGCGGGAATCGATCTCACAGGATGCTGTCCTGGAGATGACCGGGGGAAAAAGTCCTTCACATCCATTGAGCCTTGCACTAAAAACAATGTGCAGACTGTAAACTGGCACTTATACTACAGAAATGGAAGTGGGCATATTGTGTCTGCTTAGATCAGCTTAGGCCAAGGGCCATATCGCCGTTCTTGAGAGTGCTATGATGAGGCTGAACTAGTGAAACAAAACACAATTTCAAATAATGTCAAATAAAACATTTCCATGGGAAATAACTCAAGTTATTACAGTGCCAGCTGCTAAACAGTGGCTACTACTGCTATAGTGGAGGTCGATAACCTATAGGTGAACCTATAGGTGAACATAGGGGGAGGCAGAGTGGCAACACAAGGTGGCCCTGCAGCTATGACCTGCGTGCCCCACGGGATTAAATGTAGAGAATTTTGGATTACCAGAGCCCGGAACAGGTGGACACTGGGGGGACTCCGTGGCCTACCAGGGGGAGGGGAGGGGGGGGAAGGATGGTGCTCAGAGTCCCTTTAAGTTAATTATACACATATTGATTTTAGTTTGATCAGATTTAAAATTTGATACATAAAAAATAAAAATCGATCACCCCATCATACAAGGCATGATGTGTGGTCAATTCTATGATGAGGAAACAGAACATAAACACAGTGATAAAAGGGTTACTTTGAATGCTTCTATAATCTGACTGGGCAGCACAGTGGCGTAATGGTTCGCATTCTCGCCTTGCCGCTCTGGGGCACTACCTGCACAGAGTTTGTATGTACTTCCCATATCTGCATGGGTTTCCACCGGACACTCTGGTTTCATCACACACTTTAAAAAAAACATACAGATAAGTTAATTGGCTAAACTCTAAATTGGCCCTAGAGTAGACTATGAAACATGCACTACACAATACTATGGTATGGATTTACTATGGTAGGGATTAGATTGTGAGCCCCTATGAGGGACAGTTAGTGACGAGAATATGTAGACTCTGTACAGTGCTGCGGAAGACGTCGGGGCTATATAAATACTGTTCGCACTTGAGCGATTAGCAGGTATTTCCCGCTAATCGCTAGCGCTTTTTAAAGCGCTAGTGCAATAGAAAGTATATTGCAGTGATCTCACTGCCGCAATTGGCTCAGATCGTGGGCGATTTGTGCCAATCGCAAAATGCGTTACATGCCTAATTTTGCCGCGATTCTGAAGCGATCATGGTATAGTGCTTAGTAAAGCGCTGATCGCTCTGAATCGCAGAAATGTGAGCAGTGATTTACTGCGCTAAAAATCACCCACGTAAAAAACGTTTTGCAATTTATAGTGTGAATGGGCCCTAAAACGCACGCAAAATGCAAGAAAAATACATGTGCAGAACAAAAATGCAAACGCACACAAAATGCACAAATGAATATACATAAACACTAACGTTCACGCACTGCCTAGTGTGTTTCCACCCTAAAAGGTCAAATGGACTGCCTCACTGGATGGATGAACGGTCTCTAGTATGGCAGGCAATACACCAACAACAAATACAAGGATACTATTTTGAGCTGATAAACCCATAAATAAAATTAAAATATGGCAGAGCTTAACCGCTTCCAGACCAGGCTACTTTAAATCTACGCCCTGCTTGGGACCTGTTATCCCTCCCAGGGTGTAAATTTCAATTAGCCCACCGATCGTGCCGCTCTCCCAATTCTCCAAAAACTGAGCACTATTTTGCAGGTTTTGTTCAAAGTGAACCCGAGGTGAGACAGATATGGCAGCTGCCATATTTATTTCTTTTCCAACAATACCAGTTGCCTGACATTCCCATTGATTTTCTGGCTTCAGTGGTGACTGAGTCATGGCCCTGAAACAAGCATGCGGCTAATCCCATAATCTGCATGCGTGTTCAGTGTCTATGGCTCAAAGTATTAGAGGCAGAATGGGGAGGACAACCAGGTAATTTGCACTGTTTAAAAGGAAATAAATATGTCAGCCTCCATATTACTCTCACCTTGGGCTCCTTTTAAAGTACCTTTAAACTGAGAGGGTTATGAAGGCTGCCATATTTCCTTTTAAAACAATATTTTCCTAATGCCTCCATGGCAGCACCTACGGGTAGTTGCCCCGCCCCCTACCCCCATTGGACAGGTAACTAGATAAGTTTAAGCCACCCCCCTCAGTACCTGTCTATGTTTTTCGTCCTCACCTCGGACAGGTACTGGAAGGTGCACCATACCGGCCACTTCGGTGGTTAAAGTTTGCGTCCCCAGGTTCAGCCTCTCCTGGGAGGTGTCCGGTAGGCTCTAAATGTGTCTCTGTGGCAGGACCCCCGTTCTACTGGTCTTGGGGGGGGTCTAGGTCACCCCTCCGGTGGGCTGTCAGGTAAGTGGCTAAATGTCACTTTTTTGGAGGGGTGGCCAGTGTAACTCTCGGGGGCTAATAGCCGCCGAATGCGCAGGGTCAGGAGCTTACCTTCCGGGCTGGATGCAGCCTATCAGTGCGGGGACGCCTTCCGGGTTTCTCTCTAGGCCCGGGAGCGTCTTTTAGCGTCACTTCCGGTTGCGTTCCATGCGACCGGAAGTACGCGTCCTTGCGCTCCAGCGCCTGGGAACGCCCATAGCAGGAGGCGGCTGAGTCTTTTTAGACGGGGCTTCTCGCCGGCATGGCGTCCTCGGTTTCCCTTCGGCGGGGAGGACGCTACCAGTCGGCAGAATCGATTGCAAGCCTTGGAACAGCTGCTTTAGGTAGGTGCTTGCAGGTTTTTTTCTGGCTCGCTTTTTGCTGTCTGGGCGGGGGCTGTGGTAGTATAGTTAGTTACCCCACTTGTTTATGCTCTATTACAGCACTATTACTGATATTCCTCAAGATGGAGGACGAAGTCAGTCAGGAAGGTTACCCTAATGTGCAGCCAGTAGACCAGTCTCAGGTTGATAGGTATGTGTGCACCAGGTAAGTATTTCTTTTTATTGGAGCACAAAAGAGAGCAGAAGATAAAGCGACATATTTGTTTGTCCCCTGACAGCCCCAGAAGAAATCAGCAAAGACATCAATCCGAAACACATCAATCTGAAACACATCAATCAGAAAGACATCGGTCAGAGAGACGTCAATCAGAAAGACTAGGATCTCCAAGAAGGGACTACTATTATTCATCAAGATCATATCATTACAGGTCCAGAAGTAGATCTCCCAGGGATTATCGTTATGATCACGGACATAGGAGGCATTCCTCTAGAGGTTGCTGGGCCTGTGGCAGAAGACCTATGCCTGATAAACAGGTGTGCCACAGATGCTTTACACAGATAGCGACTGAACAACAGCAGCCGGTGGAGGTATCCGATCTGATAAAGAAGGCAGTACAGGACTCCATGGCGGAGTATATTGCCAACATGCCACAGGCACCAGTGCGGGAACCAATGCCATCAACATCCCAGCAGGAAGATCCAGCCCTTGATGACGAACTTCAGGCAGGTTTCGACTTTGCTCTGGTTGAGCCGTATATCACGGCAGTGAAACAGGCCCTGGAATGGGAGAAGGATGAAGAAGAAGCCCAAAGAGAGATGAAACCACAGAAGACCTATTTCAAACACCTGAAAAAGAACAAGGCATCCTTCCCGCTTATGGACGAGATTGCAGAAATAATAGAAGAGGAATGGACTAAATTAGAGAAAAAACCTAACCTCAATAACAGACTTACAAAGCTGTATCCGGTGCCAAACAAGCAGAGTGCGAAATTAGAGAATGTCCCGGCGGTGGATGCGTCAGTTATGAGACTCGCCAAACACGTCACTCTACCGTTAGAGGACGCAGTCTCCTTCATTGAGCCTATCGATAGAAAAATAGATGGGGACCTAAAGAAGATATATACAGTAATAGGGGGAGCAGTAAAACCGTCCATAGCGCTAACATCAGTAAGCAGGGCATTGAGAGTATGGACCGACAACTTGGAGACGGCGATTTCTACAGACGCTGATAAAGAAACCTTGATAACAGCCCTAGAAGAGTTCAAACTTACTTCAGATTTTATAGGGGAGGCGGCAGTGGATTTGGTACGCAGTACCGCAAGATCCATGCTCTACGCAGTAACAGCTAGACGAGCTCTCTGGTTGAGGGCATGGTCAGCAGACCAGACGTCGAAACAGAACTGGTGCAAGATTCCATTCGATGGGAAAAACCTGTTCGGTGAGAAACTGGACACAGCCATTTCTCGAGTAACAGGAGGAAAATCCGGACTACTCCCACACGATCGTAAACCAAAGAAATCGTTCAACCAGCAGAATCGGCCACAACAGTCAAGGTTTCGCAATGCTAGGTCCTACAAACCTGGCAAAGAGTTTCGCAGAAACTGGCAGGGTGGTCAAGCAGCACTACAGAGAGCAAACAAGCAAAAGACGGCGACCACAATGCCAAACACCCCGAAGGGTTTTTGATGGGGCGCCCGCCCAGGGGTGTCCGGTTGGTGGAAGACTTCAGGTCTTCGGACACATCTGGGCGGAGCACATTGGGAACCCTTGGGTGCGGGAGACGGTGCTACAAGGACATCGTTGGAGCTTCAAGTCTCAGCCGCCGGAAAATATATTCGTACCCACTCGGATTCCCCAGTCAGACCTCAGGAAGGAAGTGCTCAGGGAATACGTACAAGATCTGTTAGAGAAGAAGGCAGTAAGCATTGTCCCAGAAAAGGAGAGGGGCACTGGACTTTATTCACCGCTGTTCTTTGTAAAAAAGACCAGAGATTTAAGGCCTGTATTAGACCTCAGGGCATTGAACAAACATATTCCAATTCATCACTTCAAAATGGAGTCTCTACAATCTATAATTCTGTCCACGAGACAAGGGGATTGGATGTTGTCGATCGATTTGGCAGACGCATATTTACACGTCCCGATACACCCAGACTTCTATCGCTATCTCAGGTTTGCTGTAGGGAACCTTCATTTACAGTTTACGACTCTCCCTTTCGGGATAAGCACAGCGCCCAGAACTTTCACAAAGATCTTAGTTCAGATAGTAGCACTTCGAGTGAGAGGGTTAAGAGTCCACCACTATCTGGA
This sequence comes from Hyperolius riggenbachi, assembly GCF_040937935.1. Classification (NCBI taxonomy): domain Eukaryota; kingdom Metazoa; phylum Chordata; class Amphibia; order Anura; family Hyperoliidae; genus Hyperolius; species Hyperolius riggenbachi. The sequence goes on along the minus strand of NC_090648.1, from coordinate 124,891,219 downwards.
TGATATACTCCTCCTAGCACAAGACAACCAACTTATACTCAGACAGAGGGAAACATTGCTGGAAGTCCTTCAACAATTTGGATGGATAATCAGCTGGAAAAAAAAAGTCAGTTGGAACCGGCACAGGACATGCTGTTTTTGGGGGCAAGGTTCCAGACGCACAAGAACACAGTTGGTCTACCTGCAGACAAGAAGTCAATCATAATAGACCGCATATACACGGTCAGACAAACCCAAGTGCTAAAGGCGAGGCAATGTCTGAGCCTACTGGGCACGCTAACGTCGGCTATACCCCTAGTTCGTTGGGCGCAATGGCATTCAAGAACTTTTCAGTGGGGGTTTCTGTCCCAATGGGACGGTCACAGTATGTCTCAGAGAGTCCATATATCACTCGACATGAGGAACAGTCTACAGTGGTGGCAACAGGATGCCAACTTGTCCAGGGCACACCCCATAGAGCACAGGGAACCACTGATCGTGACCACAGACGCAAGTGGCAGGGGCTGGGGAGCCCACTACAGAGAAAAGACAATGCAGGGTACTTGGCACCAAGCGATGGCGCAGTCCCCAGCCAACGTCTTAGAACTGAGGGCAGCATATCAAGCACTACAACATTTTCTACCTTACTTAAGGCGCAACCCAGTCTTATTGAGAATGGACAACAAAACAGCTGTTGCTTACATCAACAGACAGGGGGGCACGAGAAGTCTTAAGGGCTCATTTCCACTATTGCGAATTCGCATGCGTTTTTCGCATGCAAATTCGCATAGCAATACAAGTGAATGGGACTGTTTTCACTTGTCAGGATTCCTTTGCGTTTTTCTGTGCAGAAAAAATTCGCATGGCAGAGCCATCAGAATTCGCATGCCGCATAGAAACAATGAAAAAGCACACCAGCAGTGCCATGGTTAAATTCGCATGCATCATCATCCATGCGAATTCGTGTGCGAATTCGCATGAAAATTCGCATGGACCCGCATGCGAATTTTGCATCCGCATGCGAATTTTTTCCGCGGCGATTCGCACCGCACAAGTGGAAATGCAGCCTCAGACTGCTGCAGGAAACAGCACAAATCATGAGGCTGGCAGAAGACAATCTAGACAGTCTCAAAGCAATATACATTCCAGGAGTAGAGAATGTGAAGGCGGACTTTCTCAGTCGCAGTTACATATGCAACAACGAGTGGGCGCTGGACAACAAGGTGTTCCTTCAGATCTGTCAGAGATGGGGAGTCCCGGAAGTAGACATGATGGCCACGACACACAACACGAAGTGCCAGAGGTTTTTTTCTCGCAGGCCGAATCCCTCAGCGGAGGGGGTGGATGCACTGACGATACCCTGGAACTTCCGTCTAGGATATGTTTTTCCACCTGTCCCAATGATCAGCAGGCTGCTCAAACGCCTGACGAAAGAGAGGGTGACCCTCATAGCCATCATCCCATACTGGTCTCATCGCCCATGGTTTTCGTTGTTGTGGAGCCTGAAGGTGGAGCAACCTTGGAAGATCCCGGTAACTCCATCATTGACTCAGGGACCAATACAACACCCAAATCCGGAAAAGTTAAATTTGATGGTGTGGCTATTGAAGGGGAGAGACTAGAGAAAGCTGGGTGCTCAGACAAAGTGATACAGATGTTACTAAAGTCCAGGAAACAGTCAACGAATAAAACTTACCACGCTATCTGGAATAAATTTCTGGAATTTGCCACAATCAAGAACTTTGACCCTCTCCAACCACTTCCTTGTCAGGTTCTCGAGTTTCTACAGTCCGGACTGGAGAGACAGTTGAGTTACTCGGCACTGAAGGTGCAGGTAACAGCGTTATCTGCGCTCACGGATGTAAGGTGGGCATTTAACCCATTAGTATCACAATTCATGAAGGGGGCAATGAAACTAAGACCCCCAAGGAAAACCCTCTTTACCAGTTGGGACCTGCCAGCAGTCCTGGATGCACTCACGGGACCTCCCTTTGAACCACTGGAGTCCTGCTCAGTTTGGAACCTGACACTGAAGACAGTGTTGTTGACGGCCTTATCCTCTGCAAAAAGAGTGTCGGAACTACAGGCAATTGGAATCAAGGAACCCTACCTAGTCTTCTTCCCTGATAGGGTGGTAATAAGACCTTTGCAACATTTCATCCCAAAGGTCTCCTCTACGTTCCACTTCAAACAGGAGTGGACGTTACCTACCTTCCAACAACAGGAGGAGGAGGCCCCACACAAACTCGATGTGGGGCGGACACTCAGGAAGTACATTCAGGTCACGGAACCCTTTAGGAAATCAGAAAGGTTGTTCGTAGTCCCAACAGGATACAGGAAGGGGGAATCTGCTTCTTCCAGAACCATATCATTGTGGATAGTGAAAGGCATACAGAGCTATCAACCTAGAGCCTCCGGTGCAGTTTGGGGCGCATTCCACTAGAGCAATAGCTACTTCGTGGGCAGCCTATGGAGGAGTGTCGGCAGAGAAGATCTGTCAGGCAACCAGTTGGAAGACCATCCACACGTTTATGAATCATTATAAAGTTGATCCTGCCGTAAGTTCTACTGTACAGTTTGGAAAAACAGTGTTAACTTCACAAGCTACTTAATCTCGCAATGGAGATATGCTTAATCTTATTAAATTTTTTTCTTTGGTGCACCAGCAATTTGGTCCCTCCCGTGTATCTTTTGAATGTTTCTCTAGTTAGATCCCGTAGGTGCTGCCATGGAGGCATTAGGAAAACAGAAAATTGTATACTTACCTATCGGTAATTTTCCTTTCATGATGCATCCATGGCAGCACGGGAGACCCACCCCTTTGCTCGGTGAGGTCGAAAAAAAGGACTAGACAGGTACTGAGGGGGGTGGCTTAAACTTATCTAGTTACCTGTCCAATGGGGGTAGGGGGCGGGGCAACTACCCGTAGGTGCTGCCATGGATGCATCAGGAAAGGAAAATTACCGATAGGTAAGTATACAATTTTCCATTATTTGCATGGCAGTCCTGCTCATCTCTTTGGCTGAAGTAGTGTCTGAATCACTGAGTTGTGAAACTCACTTGTTCAGGATCTATCGATAAAGGTATGAGAGGAACAAGATAGCCAGGCAATTTGCATTTTTTTAAGAGAATCTGTAAACTTAAAAACATCCCGTGCAAGGTACTAACCTTGGGAGAAGGAACCCTCTAGATCCTAACGGGGCTTCCCCTGCCCTCCTCCGTCCCACGGTGGCAGTGTCTCAATAAGATCCAGAGGCTTCACCCTCCCGAGGCAAGTACCCCCCAGGGGATGTTTTTTTCCGTTACAGTGTCTCTTTAAAAAAAGAAAGATATATATCAGCCTCCATACCTATCTCAGTTTAGGTGTGCTATAAAGGGAACCCAAAGTGAGAGGGATATGGAGGCTGACATGTTTAGTTCCTTTTAAATAATGCACATTGCCTGGCTATCCTGCTGATCCTCTGCCACTGATACTTTTAGCCATTGATAATGAACAAGCATGCAGCAGATCAGGTGTTTCTGACATTATTGTCAGGTCTGACTGGATTAGCTGCATGCTTGTTTCTGGTGTGTGATTCAGACCCTACTGACCAAGGAGATGAGCAGAGTTGCCAGGCAATTGTTTAAAAGGAACACAAAGGAACCTCAGGTTCCTTTTAAGAAGACTTAATATACTCTCTGTCTTAAGAAGCTATGCAGCATTGTAGAAGGTAAATAACGCAAATGTCTCACCAACGCTGTGTAACCAAAGTTATCCCTCAAGTCTGGATCCGTTCCCTTCTCCAGGAAGCGCTGGACACGGCTGAGTTCACCATCCAGAGCAGCTGACCAGATACCTGTATGAATAATGCAACATGTCCAAGTTCAATACATGCTGTTTGTTCTTGGCCATCAGGCACAATACAGACAATACAGCTTTTCTGCCCCAGGTGTCAGGAAGTGCTCAGCAGGTGCAGGGAATACACCAGGGGGCCTCACTGTAAAGGAAACCTGTAGGGGAAAAAAAAAAGCACCCAATTTGGGTACTTACCTCAATAGGCTAAACCTCTGAATGACTGGGAGGCTTCACTTGTCACAATTTTACCGCTAAATAAAGCCTTAGCGGTCCGTGCATCTGTGCAGAACGGCCACAGTTCAGGGGTCCCTGCTTGCAAACGACTTGGTGGAGGAAGAGGCGGGGAAGCATCCCAAGGTATCTGGTTTTTCTCTTCCTAAACCTCACAGGTTTACTTTAAGAAACTATTAAAGGGCCTATTTATGACGTTCTGATTCATAAATTCACCAATTCTTAGACATTACTATTTGATTATCACCAGATTTATTAAAACAAAACTGTCTAACACATTCATGTCAAACTCCGGCCCTCGGGCCAAATCTGGCTTTCGGACTCATCAGATTTGGCTCTCAGGTGCTTTCTCCAATTTGAATTATGTTTGGCCCACTCTAGACCACCAGAGAAGCTATATTGGAGGGTAAACCCTAGATCACCAGGGAAGCCATACTGAGAAGGGGACAGCACTAGATACCAGGGAACTGTATAGGAGAGGGAAGGGGGCCACTAGACACCAGGGAACTGTATAGGGGAAGGAGGGGGTCACTAGACACCAGGGAACTGTATAGGGGAGGAAGGGGGCAATTAGACACCAGGAAACTGTATAGGGGAGGTAGGACCACTAAACATCAGGGAACTGTATAGGGGAGGGAGGGGGGGCTATAAGACACCAGGGAACTTTATAAGGGAGAGAGGTGGCCACTAGTCATTGCGGTCAGCCCACCACTTTTTCCCAGAGCTCAATTTCGGCCCACTTTTTTATTTAAGTTTGACACCCCTGGTCTAACAGCAATAACTGTTCTGCAGCATTGACGTCCCCATTTTTTTTTCAACACTTTCTTCTTTGGAAAAGTCATTCTAAAATTACTTTAGGCAGTAAAATGCCTTTTTGCCACTTTATAAACAGCTAACAGGAATATAGAAGTGTAACGACACTGGGCACCTACTGGCACTAGTCTAGCTTAGGGGACCCAGTAGAAAACCTCACAGGGAACGGTTCTCCAATCACAGCACCCTCTACACTACAAAGCATTGTGATTGGACAAATTGTGTGGGCATAGTTTACTACAACCTACTGGAAACCTAGCAGTTCGAGAGGGTGCTGTCCACCCGATCACATTAGCTGAATTTCCCTATGAGGTTTCCTGCTGGGTCCGCAACTGTAGACGACAAGCTCTTTTCAAAAGCATCACCATGGGCAGGGGCGTAGCAATAGGGGTTGCGACCGCATCGGGGCCCTTAGGCCAGAGGGGCCCCGATGGGCCCTCCCTCAACTACAGTATTAGCTCTCTATTGGTCCTGTGCTGATAATAATCACTTCTATAGATACTTTGAATAGTGGTAATTATTAATAAACTGCTCCCCGTCCCCTTCTTGCACCTCTGACACTGGGGTTGCCATTGGCAGGTTTTGGTGCGCCGTATCAATTGTTATGTATAGAGTGCTTGGGGGGCCGCATTGTAAAACTTGCATCGGGGCCCACAGTTCCTTAGCTACGCCACTGACCATGGGAAGCCACCGTTGCTCACTTAAAGGGAAGGTTCAGGGACTGTTAAAAAAAAATAAAAATCCGCATCCACTTACCTGGGGCTTCCTCCAGCCCGTGGCAGGCAGGAGGTGCCCTCGGCGCCGCTCCGCAGGCTGCCGGTGGTCTCCGGTGGCCGACCCGACCAGGCCGGCGGCCAGGTCGGGCTCCTTCCGCGTTCCAAAATGCGCCTCACGGCGGCGCACTGACGTCATCGGACATCCTCCGGGCTTTACTGCGCAGGCTCAGTAAAGACCGGAGGACATCCGATGACGTCAGCGCGCCGCCGTGAGGTGCATTTTGGAACGCGGAAGGAACCCGACCTGGCCGCGGGCCTGGCCAGGTCGGGTCGGCCACCTCCTGCCTGCCACGGGCTGGAGGAAGCCCCAGGTAAGTGGATGCGGATTTATTTATTTTTTTAACAGTCCCTGAACCTTCCCTTTAAAGCTGAAATATTGAAAATACCTTCTGTTTTATGAAGGCAAATTCCTATTCATGGCCACTGAGGCAGCAGTGTGGCAGCATTTTTACATACATGTATTGCATATGGCCCAGTGAGGCAGCTGTCAGGTAACATTGGCTATAGGTCTCCCTGACCTGGTCTCAGCACTGCCAGTGGTGCACATACCTCTCTGGAAGTCCATCTCTTGCACAGTCTCTCTCACTGCGGGATCGGCACCAGTACAGGAACCCTCACAGCCCCGGGGGTGAGAGGAGCAGACTCCGGGACCCTCCATAGTGGACAGCAGGCAGCCAGGCACCACTCACAATTCACTAACCACAACAAACATGGCGCACACAGCATGCATCCATCCACCAACCAGGACGCTGCAAGCGTCCTCCAATCAGCTGTGAAATTGCGCCGGCCAATAGCATTATTTCCTTTCAAAGGCTGTCGTCATTTACCTCAGCCGCCAGCAGATGGCGAAGTTGGAACAAAATTGCAGGGCTGTGGGAGACGAGATCCTGCATGGGCTGTACATCCCGGCTGCTAAAGCTGGACCTGGCTGGCTTATCATAGTTCAGCCTCCCCATCCATGATTTACCTGACGGAAGCCTATAGAATTCAATAAAATGTTAAGATGTACTCCAAATTATATCCCTGCAATCCTCAAAGGAAACATCTGGGAAATATATATATATAAAAAAATCAGATTTACTTACCTGGGGCTTCCTCCAACCCCTGGAAGCTGTGGCCTCAATTCACTAAGCTTTATCAAACACTTTATCAAACGTTTGATAATTTTCCTCATGGGTAAAATCTAATTTTGAATTCACTAAGGTGTTATAGATTTATCGATCATTTAATCGATAAAACATTTGATAAATCTATAACACCTTAGTGAATTCAAAATTAGATTTTACCCATCAGATAAATTATCAAACGTTTGATAAAGTGTTTGATAAAGCTCTGTGAATTGAGGCCTGTAGTGCCACTGCTGCACTCTAATCGGGTGGTCTCCCATGGTCCCCTCCATAGCAACCGTGGACTTGGTCAGGATGGCAGCTACTGCGCATGCATGAGGCCACACTGCTCGCGGTCGCACTCTTGTGGCTCGGGGCGTTCTGCACATTCCATCTACTTAGAGCCTGAGCCCACTGATGCAGCTGTATCCGCTTCTTTCCGCTTTTCAGCATCTCTAACATTGATGTTTAACTGAAAAGCGGACACAACTGCGTCAGTGGGCTCAGGCCCTAAGTGCTGCCTTCTAAAACAAAACTTCCGCTCTAAAGGAAGAAGTGTAAGAGGATGGAACGCAGCAGGGAGTGCGTCAGAAGGGAATTGGTAGCTTAGGGGAGTTAACCCCGCATATACAGCCTGTTGTTCTCGACTCCATTATTTGCATGTCATTAAGTGGACCTTAACTCTTGCACTGGACAGAAGGAACAATGCACCCTGTATGTATTTAGAGAGTTTAGCCTGTCTAATTCCCCCTCGCAGTGACGTAGCAATAGGAGGTGCAGAGGTAGCGACCGCATCGGGTCCCTTGGGCTAGAGGGGCCCCATAGGACCCACTCTCATCCACAGTATTAGCTCTTTATTGGTCCTGTGCTTGTAATCATCACTTTTATAGATGCTTTGAATAGTAGTGGTTATTAACAAACTGCTTCCCATCCAATTCTTGTACCTCTGACACCGTGGTTATCCTTGATTGGTTTTGGTGCGCTGTATCAAGTGTTATGTATAGCATGCTTGGGGGCCCCAATGCAAAACTTGCACCAAGGCCCAAAGCTCTTTAGCTACCCCACTGCCCCCTTGCCTGTGACTAATCGCTACTGTAATTTGATCTGTCAGCTCAGGAATCTCCTCTGCCATGGCAGAGAAGCTAATTGGTAAACAGGATGTTAGGCATATGTCTGCTTCCATGAAAGCAGGAAGTAGACACACTGCAGATTTATTGCAGGATTTGTATCAGCTGTAACAAAGAAATGTTTTTCTTTAAAGTTATTATGCTGTTGCAATTCTTTTAGAGCACTGAGGAAGGTTTGAGTTCAGGTCCGCTTACCGGTATACATTGAGTACTTGTATGTGATACTATTTTGTATTTGCACTGTTTATAAAAGGATTGGCTCAGACGTAAGATAGTGGTGTGGGCAGGAGCCGGGAGTAGATACAGGAGCTGTCCATTCCTCTGCTATTTCCTTCAGTCACCGACCACAGTGACAATATAAAAACCTGTCTGTCACCAACTCTTGTCACTAAACTTCACCTATCTGCAACTACTTGTCACCCACTACCTGTCATTACTCATCACTCACCTGATACATGTCATTACTTTCACCTAGTGAGTACTAATTACTACCAAACCATCACTAGAATCTACCAGTCATGTCTTGTCTCAACCTAGAATCTACCAATCACTGCCTGCTTGCCACTAGAGCATATCAATCACTGACTGCCTGGCAGTAGAATTACTGATTATCTGCCTGTCACATGAATATACCTATTACTACCTTTCTGCGACTAGACTTTCACTAGCTGCCTGCCAACAAAATCTTCCAATCACTATCTGCCTGCCGCTAGAATCTTATTACCTCCTTGTCACTAGAATATAGCTAACATTACCTGCCTGCCTTAGGATCTACCAGTCGCTTCCTGCATGCCACTAGGATCTACCAGTCGCTTCCTGCATGCCACTAGGATCTACCAGTCGCTTCCTGCATGCCACTAGGATCTACCAATCACTTCCTGCATGCCACTAGGATCTACCAATCACTTCCTGCATGCCACTAGGATCTACCAACCACTTCCTGCATGCCACAAGGATCTACCAATCACTTCCTGCATGCCACTAGGATCCACCAATCACTTCATGCATGCCACGAGGATCTACCAACCACTTCCTGCATGCCACTAGGATCCACCAATCACTACCTGCATGCCACTAGGATCTACCAATCACTTCCTGCATGCCACTAGGATCCACCAATCACTTCCTGCATGCCACTAGGATCTACCAACCACTTCCTGCATGCCACCAGGATACACCAATCACTACCTGCATGCCACTAGGATCTACCAATCACTTCCTGCATGCCACTAGGATCCACCAATCACTACCTGCATGCCACTAGGATCTACCAATCACGTCCTGCATGCCACTAGGATCTACCAATCTCTACCTGCATGCCACTAGGATCCACCAATCACTTACTGCATGCCACTAGGATTTACCAACCACTTCCTGCATGCCACTAGGATCCACCAATCACTACCTGCATGCCACTAGGATCTACCAATCACTTCCTGCATGCCACTAGGATCTACCAACCACTTCCTGCATGCCACTAGGATCCACCAATCACTACCTGCATGCCACTAGGATCTACCAACCACTTCTTGCATGCCACTAGGATCCACCAATCACTACCTGCATGCCACTAGGATCTACCAACCACTTCTTGCATGCCACTAGGATCCACCAATCACTTCCTGCATGCCACTAGGATCTACCAATCACTTCCTGCATGCCACTAGGATCCACCAATCACTACCTGCATGCCACTAGGATCTACCAATCACTTCTTGCATGCCACTAGGATCCACCAATTACTACCTGCATGCCACTAGGATCTACCAATCACTTCCTGCATGCCACTAGGATCTACCAATCTCTACCTGCATGTCACTAGGATCTACCAATCTCTACCTGCATGCCACTAGGATCCACCAATCACTACCTGCATGCCACTGGGATCTACCAATCACTTCCTGCATGCCACTAGGATCCACCAATCACTACCTGCATGCCACTAGGATATACCTATATCACCATCTACCTGTTGATAGAAACTATCACTATCTGCCTGTCATTGGTATTATTTGCTTGTGATTAGTAATATCTGCATGGCATTGGTGATACATTGAATTGAATACATGTCATTGAATCATACAAAAGTAGCCATTTTCATCAAGTTTGGACCTAAATAAGAGAAACACAGGTGCTTATGGATGTGGCTAATTTACATGCATACAGTCATTAACCCTCTGCACTCAATATACATACAATATGCTGGAACACCGACAGCAATAAAAGCAACAGAGAGCTGTCAAAATAGAAGCCGCAGTTTACAAAAAAGATTGCAGTATCTTCTGTACTTAGCCAGTCCATCCCTTCACAGTTCCCGTTACCTACACCATTCCTATGCCAGTCAACGAGCATCAAGGCCTGGAACACGAGTTTCAAACTGAGGCAATTCTGGTTCTTTATCTTTAAACAAAGGGAACACAATCATGTATTAATCAGTCTCTCTTCAGGGAGTAACAAGTTGTATTGTTCACATAATTAAAACTATGTCCTATGCCTGATGCCATGTGTACCACAAATGATTCCGGGTGTGATACCTGTCGCACTTCATTCGCAAATAAAGATGCTTCTGAAATGGGTTGTGCTGGCATAAGGGCAAAAGAGCTCCAGCCTACAGTCAGACCACATGACTTCAAAATATATACACAAACAAGGGTAGCCATGCTCATGCTGCTAGAACCTAAATAAGGGAAATATAGGTGCTGATGTATGTGGTCAATCTACACGCAGGTTATTAACCCACTGCATTCAAATGCATGCTCACAACAGTGGACACTGACAGCTATAAGGGCCCTTTTCCACCAGCGCGTTTGCGCTGGCTGAATCGCAAAAACGCAAACCGCTAGCGATTTTACAATCGCTACGGTTTGCTTTTTAACATAGGAATCGCGGTAGGTCATTTCCACTACCGCGATTCGTTTTTGTCGGGAACGCGAACGCGCGGCGGAGCGATATTTGATGGATTTTGCTATGCAGTGCATAGCATAGCAAAATCGCGCCCGCGAACGTCAGGGAATCGCCGGTAATTGCGATTCAGCAATCGCTAGCGTTCAGCGTGAACGCTACCGATTGCTAGTGGAAAAGGGCCCTAAAAGACACTGAGTGTTGTCAAAATAAAGGATCTTAGTTGCTCAAAAGACTGCAGTAAATTCTGTACTCTCCCAGTTCACCCCTTTGCAGTTCCGTCCGTAGAATTGGTCTTCACACTTCATGCTCTGCAACCTCATATTCAAGCTGAAGGATAATTGTTTGCATGCTTGTCATTGATCCTATCACTGGTACGGGAGGTGATATCTGCACATCATTGGAACTTACCTGTTGTTTTTGTGTTACTGTGTATTCTTGGGCCCAGTGCACACCAAAAAACTAGCAGATCTGCTAAACGCTAGAGGTTTTTGAAGCAGATTTCAGAGCGATTCTAGGCATGTTTAGAGAGGTTTTCTAAACATGCCTAGCATTTTTTGAAGCGTTTTTGTGTAGCAGATTTCATATATTGTCAGGCCTAGTGCTCACCAGAGCGGTTCGGCAGCGTTTTCAGATCCGATTGCGGATGTGGAAACGCTAGGGTAATGTATTTCAATGGGGTGGTGCACACCAGAGCGGGAGGCGTTTTGCAGAAACGCATCCTCCCGGGCTGCTGCAGATTTTGGATTGCGGAGGCGTTTCTGCCTCCAATATAAAGTATAGGAAACCCGCAAACCACTCCGAAAAACGGCAGTTCAGAGCGGTTTTGCAGGCGTTTTTGTTACAGAAGCTGTTCAGTAACAGCTTTACTGTAACAATATCAGAAATCTACTACACCAAAAACGCTTCCCAAAACCGCAAAATGCTAGCTGAAACGCTACAGAAAAATAAGAAAAAGCGCTTCAAAATCTGCTGGCATTTTGCGGATCTGCTAGCGGTTTTTGATGTGCTCCAGGCCTTACAGTAAAGCTGTTACTGAACAGCTTCTGTAACAAAAACGCCTGGAAAACCGTTCTGATCTAGCGTTTTTCAGAGCTTTTTTCTACTTTCCTATACTTTAACATTGAGGCAGAAACGTCTCAGAAATCTACAAAATGCTGCAGGACAGGAGTTTGCGTTTGTGGAAAAAACAAACCGCTCTGGTGTGCACCATCCCATCCACTTTTATTAGCCAAGCGGTTTTCCCCCTGCAAGCGTTTTAAAAAATGCTTCAGAACCGCTCCGGTGTGCACCAGCCCTTTGAGGGTTGTTGGAGAGTTGTTTTGGCAGCACAAGAGGGACCCAGACAATATTAGTCAGGTGGTTTAATGTTCGAACTAATCAGTGTATTTTTACATTGGTGCCCAAGTTTGCCAGAAATGTTGTCTTTTTCTTTTCTCCAGGTGCCCATACATCAAGCGATTTTGGTGGCTGATCGACCAAGAGGCAGATCTCTCGCTGATCGAATCAGATCGGAGAAAGGTCTGTTGGATGCCATAAACCGCAGGCCAATTCCCAATCAATGTCAGTATGAAATCTTTTGGGATTTGGCCTCATGACGCTGCCGTATTGCCTCGCCGCCACCCGGCTGTGCCCCCCAAATAATAGCTGTACCCCCTGGTGCTTGCGCATTTATACGTTACCTGTCCGCTTCCCCCGAGTGTCCGCTGCTATGTCTGCTCTGTAATACCTCATTGGCGCCCCACATGGTTGCCAGCATTATAGCACGTGGGGCGCATGTGTAATGTCACATGGAATATGCCAGTAGTCACATGGGGTGGGCACAGCAGCAGTTTTCATTTACATCTGATTTTCAACCAATTTTCATCAGATTCAAATTAATGAATCGGATGAGTTGATCAGCCCCCAAGTTGACAGATGTACAGCCATCTTTAGACAATTTTTCTACACTTAAAAATGGTTAACAAAAGTGTGGAATCTTCATTCTATTTTCAAATGCGATTTAAAAAAAAAGGGGAAAAGAACAAAATTTTTCTTCGCTTTGTATTGACAGATTCCAGATCATGACAATTGTTGGAATACAAATGACCTTACGGCAGAATTAATAACTGACCCATGAATATCTGAGTGAAAGTAAATTTAGACTTTAAACAAAAGCAGCTGTCTGACATTGTGCGGCGTTTGCAGAGAGAGGTGGGGGGAACTGCCAGATAAGCAGATGAAACCACAGCACAACTTGTGCACAGTGGAGTCCTTTTTTTCTTGTACAATAGCCAGATTCATCATTTTCAGCCAGTTTCATCTGAGCAGTTTCTTTTTGAAGTCTTAAATATGCTTTACCACAAAACAATCTCAGTGTAGCTCTGCTGCCCATATTGTCACAACAGAACAAGTAGAATTACAGCAGCTAACGCCCATTGTCATCCTGTCAGTACTGATTTTTCCAGGAACGTCTGCAAAAAAACGACTGGGTGGCACACGAAAATCCATCCCGCCCCCATGGGTAACGCTCTCATATGGCAGCACATGCAGGTGGCATAGGCTTCAGTAAAGCCGAAGGCAGGGCCAGTTCAAGTGGCACAGGGGCCCCAGGGCGAAGGTAACCAGGGCCCTACTCATTCTTCCCCCCACCCCCCAGCAAAATCAGTCCCAGGGGCCCCCAAGCTGGCTGTCACAAGGTCCGGGGCAAATACTTTAATAGGAGAGGCTCCACCAAGTTCACATTATTCATGGTGCCCATCACACCGATCAGGATATGTCCTCCACAATGTACTCAATTACATGTCGTCTTCAACATCCTCCGACATTCACTGGCATTGCAGCACATACTTCTACTATTGCGTGCAGCATTGCCTTCCAGTGCCCTGTGCTTCCAAATCAGGTTGTACCACACTCTAATTGGTGGAGCTGCATACATGATCTTACGCCTTCCATGCAGTCGGAGGGAGCCAGGTCATTGGTCCGCCCTAATGTGATACCTGGACATGCAGCCACACAGAGTGCAGGGGCCCCAGTCAGGAGGAGACCACCAGGGGGCATCCATCAGCCTGGGGGACCACCAGGGGGCATCCATCAGCCTGGGGGACCACCAGGGAGCATCCATCAGCCTGGGGGACCACCAGGGAGCATCCATCAGCCTGGGGGACTACCAGGGAGCATCCATCAGCCTGGGGGACCACCAGGGGGTATCCATCAGCCTGGGGGACCACCAGGGGGCATCCATCAGCCTATGGGACTACCAGGGAGCATCCATCAGCCTGGGGGACCACCAGGGGGCATCCATCAGCCTATGGGACCACCAGGGGGCATCCATCAGCCTGGGGGACCACCAGGGGGTATCCATCAGCCTGGGAGACGACCAGGGGGCATCCATCAGCCTGGGGGACCACCAGGGGGCATCCATCAGCCTGGGGGACCACCAGGGGGCATCCATCAGCCTTAGGGACCACCAGGGGGCATCCATCAGCCTGGGGGACCACCAGGGGGCATCCATCAGCCTGGGGGACCACCAGGGGGCATCCATCAGCCTGGGGGACAATTTCCCCAGGCCATGCCGGAGAAGGGCAAACACACAGTACAGAGAGAGTAATAGGTGCAAGGGCAAACACACAGTACAGAGAGAGTAATAGGTGCGCAGGGGCAGCCGGCCGGTATCTGTCTCTATGCAATCACAAGTGGCAAGCAGCCGTGCCAGTTTTTCATGCGCCCCCTGTATAATGCACTTATCCATGCAATTTTTCCATTATTCTCGAATTTGTGATTCTGCATTTTGTGATATTTTTTTTGGTTATGAATATTCTTTTGTTTGTGCGAGTTATGTGAATTTACAGAATCCAATTTTCATGTATGCCAACTGAGTTTATCTACATGAAATTGCATGTAATTAACTTCAACATCTGAAAATGTACACAACACAAGTCAAATGCTATGCCATTGACTTGTATTAGATATGCGGCGAATGCAAATTCGCACATGAATTTTATGTGTAAAAGGGGCCTTGGAGATAAAAGAAGCACAAAAGTAGAATTCTAACTTTCAAAAAGTGGAGGGCGCTTTTGTAGACTTCCTAAAGGCTTGTCTTACCCGCAGCTAACCAATCATGTGTGGGGACCCACTAGCCCTCACAAAACAATATATAATATTTGTAGACTGAAGAACCAGTTGCGCTGGGTATATATATTCATCAATCTAAATAATCAATAATAATTAGTGTCTATACACCTAATCAAGATTTAAAATGTGCAGTTTTATTGATACAAAAAGCATGTACAAAAAATAGGAATAAGAAAAACTTTTAAAACTTCCACATAGGTATTTATAAGTTTGCATATGTGTATCAGCGCCAAGGAAACAAAGTGGCCGCTGCTGAGAGAAGAACGATGTCCAGAGTTCACAAACAGGCAAATTATATATGCTCAGCGCAGAGTCCAAAAACAAAAGACGAGTCTTCAACAAAGAATAAGAGCAGGCAAATCTCCACCACAATAAATATTGGGTTCACGGCACAGCTCTGCAATCATGGATACCCAAAAAAGGAAAGAGGTTTACCAGCTGGTGACAACCCACATTATAAGGTTGTATCAACGCTTTGGTAGGACATCAGGAAGCAACAGTCTGTCCAGGATCCACCAATTCAGCAATGATTCCTCTCACGAATGGATATCAGTAAACATCATAAAAAACAAACAAACGGCAACTCTAAGTGTAAACCGTTTAATATAGTGTTTTCATAGTAAAAACAGCTTAAAAATAGCATAAAAATAGCATAAAAACAAAACTTACATACGGGGCCCATGCAATGGGAACCCAGAGAAAGTTGCACGCGTGTATGGGTCAGCAGTAAAGGACAGTATGAAGGTGCCGCCTGTCTCCTTCCCGACCGGTTTCGCAAACTAGCGTCAGCAGGGGATTCGATGACGCTAGTGTGCGAAACCGGTCGGGAAGGAGACAGGCGGCACCTTCATACTGTCCTTTACTGTTGACCCATACAGGCTTGCAACTTTCTCGGGGTTCCCATTGCATGGGCCCCATATGTAAGTTTTGTTTTTATGCTATTTTTAAGCTGTTTTTACTATGA